>NC_056750.1:292337789-292415289 GCF_019279795.1 Protopterus annectens | reverse complement strand
TATGATTCCAGAGTGGGGGATGGTGTCAAAGGCCTTGGCGAGGTCCAGATAGGCTGTATGGACTACCTTACCCTCATCCACGGCTCTAGAGACTGATTCAAAGAAGTCAATCAGGTTCAGGAGACAAGATCGGCTCTTCACAAATCCAAACTGGGTGGGGTCCAGTGTTTTAAGGTTACCAATGTCTTTGTTTATAAGTTCCATGATAATACATTCCATGGCCTTGCAGATCAGGCTCATCAGACTGATGGGGCGGTAGTTCCCGGTATCCAAGGTGGATCCCGCCTTGTGGAGTGGGATAACTGTAGCTGTGCGCCACTCAGTAGGCATGAAGCCTGAGGTGAGGGTATGGTTAAACATGACCCTTGGTGAGGTGCCAGTTCATTTTGTAGTTCATGTAGTACACAGCCCGGGATGTCATCTGGTCCCATGGATGCTGTATTCTTAGCTTTGGAGAGTGCAATTTTTACCTGGGTGGCTGTTATTACTGGAATTTGGCAATCTTGTGGTATTGAGATGGGCCATTTAGGGGGTGAGAGGGGGGTGAAGAAGGCACTGAATCGATCTGCCAGGATACTGGCAATATCCTTGGGATCAGTATATTTAATGCCATTCTGTTGTAGCTCAGAACAGATCTCAGCATTGCCATTTAGATTCTTGACATAGTTATAGAATGCCTTGTGGTTGTCTTTGGAATCTTTGGCAATTTTATTTTCGTAACTAGCTTTGGAGAATTTTAAGAGGGATCTCAACTTCTTACTGAGTCTGGTAAGGGAGTTTTTTTGCATCCTGGGTATTTTCCTCTTTTCTGCAACAGTTTCTTCCTTTTGTTGTAATGTTTGTTTATGGCAGGGGGCCACCATATTGGCTTCCATTTTTTGGAGGAAAGCATCTTGGTTCTATCTGGGATGGCAAGATTCATGCATGAGTGGAGGTGCTCGTACAGTGCCTTACTGTAAGACTTAGCAGTCGAACTTTCAGTTCCCATCTGCATAGGTGTCATGAAGTTTGTAACTTCTGACTTGAGTAGCATGAAGTTGGCTTTTGAGAAGTTGTTTTATGGAGGTTTCCTTACTGGGGGGGTGGGGATGGGATGTGGATGTTAAGGGTGATTAGCTTATCGTCTGACCTGACCAAAGAGGGGGTGACCATAGGTGTGGAGCATCGATTTCCAATGTTGGTAATGACCAGGTCTAGGATATTGGAGCCCCTGGTGGGACTATGGATTAGTTGATCCAGGGCACTTGAATTTATGAATTCCAAGAACCATTGGGCAAAGGTGTTGGTACATGAGTAGTTTTCCCAGTTAATGGCAGAGTAGTTGAAATCACCCATTATTAGAGTGTTTGGTTGTATATTAATATTTTCCAGTATGTTTAGAAAGGTGCAGTGAGAGTCTTGGGGCATGGTGGAGGATCTGTAACAAGCTACAATTTACACTGCAGTCTTTCTTAGTGTTAGTTGCACCTGGAGAATTTCAGATGTGTTCTGTTGGGCAACTAACCTGGTGGTGTGAATATCCTTGGTGAATATGGACATTCCTCCACCTTTAGTGTTTCGATCCTGGTTTGGTGGCCAAAAAGTGTGGTAAGAGTTGTAGCCTGGTATTGCAGTGGTGCTCTCTGGAGCCTTGACCCAGGTCTCTGTTACCACACAGATATCAATGTTCTCCATTTTTAGGAGTGCCTCGAGAGAGTGCATTTTGAGGTTTGGACTTCTAGCATTGAGTAGCATTACCTTCAGATTTTGCATGCTTATACCTGTTACGGTGGTGGTTTTGTCCTTTGAACTTTGCCTAAAAAAGGCACTATAAGGGTGGCAAGAGCCTTAGCCAGTAACCTGAATCCCAGGGGCGACAGGTGCAGACCATGTCTGGCAAAGTATTGTGGTCTGTCGATCATGTTGTCCAAGGCAGACAGATACTGGATCCCCTTTGAATGACACCAGAAGCTTATCCAATTGTTGAAGTCAATCATTTTGTCCTTATATTGTGGTATCATTCTGGGTGAAGGCAAGATGCTACTCAGGACTAGGGTCATACCTGCCTGGGCTACATGATCTGAGAGCTCTTCCATGTCTCTTTTCATATAGTCCAGGGAGGTACATCTCAAGTCATTCACTCCAACATGTACAATGATAGAGTCATATTTGTACTTGTTGTGGAGTGACTTGAGTGCATGAGTTATGTGGCGGATCCTGGCACCTGACAGGCAGCTCACTTTAATTTTCTCCTTGTTCAGCCTGGTGAGTGGGACATCAGTGTGCCTGACTATAGAGTCACCTATGACTAAAGTGTTAGGTACGGTGTCTTGCCTTAGGGGCTGTTGCTGGGTGGCACACTGATGTTGTGAGCTATGTGACACTTTGGTTGTGATTGGTGTTTGTTTTCATTTCAGCTTCAAAGGTCCTTGTTGCTTGAGCAGGTTACAGTTAAGGGCCTCCACATATGTGGATTTAGTGTTGCTATGTGTGGGTATTGATGGTGTGAGTTTAGAAGGGCTATGTGTTGCTTGAAGTGTAGTGCAGGTGTTAACCTTTTCCTCTTGACTGTCTAACACAATCTTGGGTGGAGAGAGCTTTGCTTCCAGTTTGGCTATGTAAGTGCATCTCTCACAGGTTGTAGTGTTGGGTGGTAGGAGGAGAGGGTTGTCAGTGTACATGAGGCAATTGCTGCATTGCCCCAGTATGCCCAGCTTCACCAGGTGGACAGGAGAAATCAATGGAAGCTGACCCTTGGACATGCCTGGTTTGGTGCTTTTTTTTGAAAAGTACAGGAGCTGTTTTCCCTTAACTTAGCAAGGTACTTTGCAATTATAGGCTGTTTAGTGCCTATGATTAATTTATCCTTATTTATAAAGAGAGTTGAGTGCTTGTATCAGTTTAAGGCTTCCTAGTGCTTTCCAGCAGGTATTAGAGCAAATGCTAGTCACAGGGGGTGCTTAAAGGTACGATGAAAATAAAATGGTTTATCCTAAACACTGCAGTGTGCACTAGAGAATTTAGATGTGAAAGTAGGTAACTTAAGTTTTACCTGTCTAAAACATTAAGTTTTAGTGGAGAGTCACTATTTTTAAAACAGCAAGATAGATTGAAAGAGGGTGGTCACTTTTGTATTCTGGTACTATGGAATACAGTAGAATGGCCAATAAATTTAAATAGTTGAAGGGGAGTGATTTCACAATATGATAATTTTGTGCTTACTCACACAGGCCAGTGAAAGCAGAGAGGAAATGAGATATATGGTCAAATTAACATAAGAGGCATGCAACTAGAAAGACAATGGTATTTAAGAACATGACAGTGACAGGGTGGGGAAAAAAATTCTGCCTGACTCACAAGATACAGAGCTGTGGTGTCTTTTGAAGTTTTAATATGCAGTTAAAAGCAGAACACAAGTAAAACACAAGGTAAAGAAAACAAATCACAGCACTCAAAATATAAAAAGGCAATAAACCAATACAAAATACAACAAATAAAAAACAAACCAACCTTACCCTCACAGCAAAGTGTAGCAGAGTCTGGGTGAGCCTTTCCAATAAAGCCTTTCCAATGGCGGCCGTTAGTTTTTTTTGGAGTCCGAGCTCCATGGCAGCTTGATATACTGCCGTGAAGCAGTAGACTCATTTGTCAGTGGGCATTACTTGTACATTAATACCGTGCTGGAGAACATTTGTTCTCTAATTGGGGTGTTGATGTACAGTTTGCCCATTCTCTAATGTCAAGCATACAAAATATATCCACACCTTTCTCTGATTGTAACCCTAACACTCAAACATATGTACAAACAATTTCACCCCCTCCAAATCCCACTCACATGTCTCAATGAAACATACCATCGACATCTTGACCATTCAGCTATCCATACATTAGGTATTATATATCACCTTCAGCATTTGTTGACCAAATGTACTGTATGCCCAACAAAATGAAGACAGACATTTGTTTTAATGATAGAGGTATTAGTACAGATGGTGTGAGAGTGATAGGAAAGAGTCCCATTTAAGTAGAGAATCTTTAGGCTGTTTGCAGATGATTGTATATTGATAGCAGACAAACTGCATCTAGTGCTGGAAGAGGTTTGGGGAATACTTGAAAATTTTAGAATAAATTCAGGGCTTGAATACAATTGCAAGAAGACTGTGCAAGTGAGACATGGAACAGAGAAGGATAAAATAAAATAGGAGTTCATAGGAGGGAAAGAGGGGATAAGTATCTGAGTCTAAGAATTTGAAGGACTTTAGGTTAGCAAAGTGCATTAAAATTAGCCTAGTTTAATGGCTTGTTGGGTTAGTAAATCCAACATGTTATTGGGATGAATAATTGTGGCACAGATGATGATGTTTAGACACCATCTTCCAGGGAAAGACACAAAGTGGGTTCAGTGGATTTAATTTGTGATGAGTATTCATGGAATAATACCAGGAGTATAACAATGAAAGAAAGATTAGGGCTGGGAAGAAGATAGGGAAGATATAGGGAGGATTAGGAATGCCTGACTTCCAGATGTACCTACAGGGAGTGATGTTAACATTTACAGGAGCTTAGGAATGTTATGAAGGTGGCAAGTTGAATGATAAGGAGTGTGTGAAAGAGGATTTTGGAGTTGTGTAAAGCAGAAGGATGGAGTTAAGACATTTAGGGAGCTCAGACTGAGTGTGTGGAGAATTTGAGTGTTAAAGTACAAGGTAAGGGAGCTCAGATTAATGAGTGTATGGACAATTCTAGTGTTAAGGTACAAGGTAAGGGAGCTCAGATTAATGAGTGTACGGAGAATTTGAGTGTTAAACTACAATGTAAGGGAGCTCAGATTAATGAGTGTACAGAGAATTCTAGTGTTAAAGTACAAGGTAAGGGAGCTCAGATTATTAAGTGTATGGAGAATTTGAGTGTTAAACTACAATGTAAGGGAGCTCAGATTAATGAGTGTACAGAGAATTCTAGTGTTAAAGTACAAGGTAAGGGAGCTCAGATTATTAAGTGTATGGAGAATTTGAGTGTTAAAGTACAAGGTAAGGGAGCTCATATTAATGAGTGTACGGAGAATTCTAGTGTTAAAGTACAAGGTAAGGGAGCTCAGATTAAGGAATGTACGGAGAATTCTAGTGTTAAACTACAAGGTAAGGCAGCTCAGGTTAATGAGTGTATGGAGAAGTCTAGTGTTAAGGTACAAGGTAAGGGAGCTCAAATTAATGAGTGTACAGAGAATTCTAGTGTTAAACTACAAGGTAAGGCAGCTCAGATTAATGAGTGTACAGAGAATTTTAGTGTTAAACTACAAGGTAAGGAGCTCAGATTAATGAGTGTACGGAGAAGTCTAGTGTTAAGGTACAAGGTAAGGGAGCTCAGATTAATGAGTGTACGGAGAAGTCTAGTGTTAAGGTACAAGGTAAGGAGCTCAGATTAATGAGTGTACGGAGCATTCAAGTGTTAAAGTACAAGGTAAGGGAGCTCAGATTAATGAGTGTATGGAGAAGTCTAGTGTTAAGGTACAAGGTAATGGAGCTCAGATTAATGAGTGTACAGAGAATTCCAGTGTTAAGGTACAAGGTAAAACTCTGAATCAGAAGAGATGAAGGAGAAGGGGTTGAATAAGGTAGACGATTTGGTGTATAAAGTGGAGAAGTAAGAGCATTACAGGTAGAGATTAGTAACTTGGCTGGAAGGGATATAAATAATTGGCCTGAAGACAATGGAATGGTCGCAAGTTATGTAACTGTAACTGGCTAAGGCTTGCTTAGTAAGGGCTGATACAATGTGTTTAATACAGAAGGAAGTAATAGATATCAGTATCATGAAGGAAGGCATTTGCAAGTAGAAAGTAAATGCAGAAAATATGTGCAAGTTTATTTCATAACAAATATGGCCACGAGACTGAGAAATTAAGAAGGAGGTGGGAAATCGTGGGGGTATAATTATATCTGAAGAAAAATGAAATGAGGTGTTGAGAAGGTACAATAAATTAAAATCTACACCTACCACACAGGATCGGTACCTGAGATGGTTGTAGAGATGGTTCAGAACTCCCTTTCAGTTTTAGAGCTGTTGGAATGTGGGGGAGGGGAATGTTGGAGATGTGTAGAGAAGGAAGCAGATCATTTGCATATGTTTTGGGGGTGCCAGCTTAAACATTAATGAAAATGTCGTATAGATGAATGAGGTAGTGAGGAAGATGAATGGGGAAAACAGGAGAAAGTACAGTTACTGTATCTGGAGAAATGGCTAAGGAATATTATGGCTAAAGACTGGAAAGGCCAGATAAGCTGGAAAGAAGAGATGGTGAAGGTCAACACTTTGCAAACATATAGGCATGTACTGTCAGCCCAGGAGAAATAAGAAAAGCAGGGAAAAGAGAGAAAGGAATGGGATAAAGTACTGTACAATTATTTCAGATTATATTCATTATATTTATAAGTGGATTATGTCAGTTTCTAGTGGGTAGAGAGGGTGTCGCAATTTATGTCTCACTGTTTATTGGTTTATATGCATGGACTGGCATTGTAGTTAAAAATTAGTGATGGTCTTTTCCAAAGGATGGTGGGAGTTGAGGAAAACAAAAATGTGACTCAATATTATGGTGTTGAAATGTAAAAGTTGTATTATGTATATAAAATGAATGCTGTGTTATGCATTATAATATAAAGTGTATTCCTGCATGAATTATTATAGTACAATAGGGGATAACAACATAAAAAATATTTTGGTGCTTTTAGGTGAAGATGGTATAGTTTGCTTTGAAATTTGAAATGTTCAGTAAAAGATATACAAATGTCATCATAAATTATAAACATAAGCTGCTACTGGTCATAAACTGTACTGTAGGTAAAGTTACCAAAGCATCCTCTTCCAAGAGTTATGTTTCATATTCTATATAGTAGTGTTCTTTAAAAGCTACTGCTCAGAATTCCATTTTAGAAAAATTTCAGTCAGACTAAAGTCCGGCTAGGAAAAGAAGACAGAAACAAAGGTGTTGAATTCAGAACCTTTTATCCAGTATTCCTCAGAAATGTCTCACAAAAATTACCAAACTTACTTTTATTTTCAATGTGTCACTAAGGCCTGGAATCAGTCTAGCTCCATTTAAACAGCCTAAACATTATGGCACACACTGAAATAATTACTAATAAACTAAATAAATCAAATCCATGTTACCAAAATGTTGCGCATCCTTTCACCTGTGGCATGAGAAAGTGTAGCTAGAAATGCATCCTTCTGAAACTGGAATATCGCCTACCACTCCCTACATTCTGCTCATCTCACTATACCATCCTTAAACAAATGACCGAAAACAAAATATGTAGCTTTGCCCTCCAAGGAACTACACAGAAATGCCACTGCGAGTTATTAAAAAGAGTAAAAAGAGAGCAACTGTGCTCTTTAGTTCATTGCTTTTCAGAATTATCAAAGTTCAAAACTACCCTCCACTTAAATCTTTATTTGCTGCTACAGAACTATCATACACACTTAATGATTCCCAAAATGAGGCAATATTACTGGAGAGGGGTTTGGCATAATAGTTAGGGTGTTTACCTCAACACCCATATGTGGGAGGTGCAGGGCTTGACTCTCCCAAGGGAAGATAATTACACCTTAAAATGGGCCAGAAGGGCAGCTAACCTAGTACCTACCTACGAACCTGAAACCACACTTTGTGAAGTCATTTTGAGAGATGTCCTGTAAAACTGAACCAGCTGCTTATGGATATCAGACAACAAAACACAATAAAAAGATTTAAAAGTAAACACAACCATCACATGCTCAAGTTTAATAAAGGCAATTGTTCCAAAGCCAATGGATGAAAAACATGTTCTAATCAACAGGTGATAACTCATGTGACTTTTTCATCCTATAAGCTAAATCTATCGATTATATACATATACATTTGTATATACTATGTAAGTACGTTTTACCAATAGATCATGAGGCCCCTTCTTACTCCCTGACTAGATGTGTGCTTATTTTGTCTCAGCTTATACTATAATGTGCAATATAATATCCTGCTACTACCATAATATCCAGTCTATATCAATTTGATACTAACTGACTCTTCGATTTGTTGTGTTTCATGCTGAATAGCTGAATTCAAGCTTTGTTGTATGTCTTTATGATGCTGGTAAAATGTGTAGTATATTTGTTCTGTTTACTTCCAATAGTAACCAATTTAGTAGACAAATATAACCCTTGTAAATGTTTTTATAATGACTGTAACAGTTGTAAGCTCTGTATACCCACTGTACAACTGTCATCAGGCTCTAACAGAAATCTCTAATGGTGATGTTTCTGTATTCTTTGTTGAATTTAAAACATTCTGTGTTGCTTTAAAAAGAGTTCATGTTGTGGCTGGAAAGGGTCAGCTGAGCAGCTCACCTACCTGTTTAACAAACTGAAAATTGAACAAAATAAATAAGCATGTTTAGTCTGAGATGATGCTACAGTTGAAACACAAACACTGAAGTTGTATAGCTGGATATTTTCTGATTAAATGGTAAGGCCTCAGTTATATGTGAGGATACATATTATTAAGTTGTATATATATTCTGAGTGTCAGCATTCTAAAAGTAAAATAAATGTTGCAGTACAAATGTCAAGTAATGAAACAGTGCTCTAAGCTGAACAGTCTAAACTTGTAGTAAAGCATGTATCAAATCTGGCAATGAGAAAAAGGTATTAACTGCAGATGCATTATATTTTAAATGATAGAAATTAGTCCGTATAGCTAAATTTGAGTAATTGTAAAACTGCCACAGATAAGAAAACAGCAGTCAGTAAGAAGCCCATTATTAATGATGTTATACCTATGGAATGTGATGAATTATCTGGAAGGGTCATAGACTCAGCATTTTGCTACTATGTACAGCAAATTAAACACAATGTCTTATTGATGATAGGAAACTGCAGGGATTGATACATTTGGTTAGAATGGTCACACATAAAATAACAGTATTCTTGTGGAAAGAAAAACATCACTAAGAAAGCAGTACAAATAGCCTGTATGAGCAGAGATTGGCAACAGCATCCCATTACTCAAGTTGAAATACTGGGTTTTGGAAAATACTTCACCACGTTGTTGTATTTCTCAGTTTAATGTATGATATGATGACAATGAAAGACTTTCCCCACTTTAAGGAGGTACAGAGGCAAATAGAAGAAGGTATTCCTTTAGATATACTACCTTATCAGTGCGGGTAGGGGAAACAGCAAGTGAGTAAGTATACAGATACACCTTAGTATAATCTAAAACAAAGTGGAGGGCATGGTCCAGATATACTCATAAGAGTATATAAGTCTAACAAATACCAAGGGATATTATTAGACAGCCCTCAAATTACTAAAATATGGAGAATATTAAAAAATAGAATAATCTGCAAATTTAAGAGAATGACTTGGATAGCTATATCAGCACACACAAACACCATAAACACTCTTTGCAAAACTCCACTGAAATTTATTAATAAATTCCAATGGGGTTTTGCAAAGCATGGTTCATGATGTTTTTTTTTAGTTCACTGATACATGCAATGCATATTCAGTGTGGTTGTTTGTTTATGTCAGCATACACCTACTACACTACCAGAGAATGTGAGGTTATAAAACATGGAATATGCAGCTGCAACTACTGAGCTTGGTCACAAAGTTATTGATCCTAGAGTATGAAGAAAGAGACCAAAAAGCAGAACTAACTAAGAAAAAGACAGGTGTAGGTTCTGTGGCAGGGCAGCCTATTGAAACAGTGGCAGCTGGAAGAAGGAAGCTTCAGGGTAAACTGTCTTAACCTGAAAGTATTACAAAGCATGAAATAAAGCTAACTATAAGAACTAAAGAGAAGGAACCCTTCACTAAAAGGGTGTATTCCAAAGAAATGAAGTTAGGTCAGGAAAATGCACAACCCAAACAGAACTCTAAACTTTCTGTTAAGCTAAATAAAAACCCAAAATGGAGAATTATTAGAAAATTAGTGAATTTTGAAAAAAGAAGAACTTATTGGGGATTGGCATAATTTTTACTGTGTTTACCTCACAGACACAAGGTACAGCATTTGATTTTCCTCTTTGGGAAATTGTCTAGACTTAAAATGGCCCAGAAGGGGAGCAACTCTAGTGCTTACCTATGAACCTATAGGAAAAGCTTTATAAGTAACCAAAAGAAAGAAAGAAAACAGAACCCTGAAAGTGTTCTAAACCCATTTATGTCTGTATCTAAAACATAAAACTCAGGTAGAGGAGGACATTAGAGAACAGGTATCGGTAAGTAAGAAAAAGAATGAAACTCGTTACAAATTTTATTCTGAGATGCCATTTGCAGATGGGGAACAACCTACAGGTTCATAGGTGTGTATTAGGCTAATGGCCCTGGAGCCTTTAAAAGCCTAGCCTATAGGATTACCCTGACATCATGCCACCCAACCTTAGTTCCCAGTGCCTCTGTCAAGCAGAGCCACTGGAGTGATCCCCGGGGTGAATTTCTATTTCCCATCCACTCATCAAGATTTCTCTTGAAGAGGGCCAGTGAGATGCTCTGCTTGACATGTATTGGAAGTCTATTTCATAGCATGGGCAGTCTCTGGGTTATGAGCCTGTCCCTCCAGCATGTTCTGTTGATTGTGTTAATGAGGTTGAGGTCTTTGGAACTTGTGGTACAGAGGGATTGGGATTTCTTTAGATGTAGCATTTCTAACAGAGCTGGGTCAAACATGATTTTGTAAGTCAAGCAGAGATCGCCTCTAAGTAGGCAATATGAGACAGAGAATAGTTGGAGCTTTGTGAGTCTGTCCATAGAGGACAAGTGTTTAAGGCCTAGGATCCTGTTTGTGAGGTACTTTTGCGGCCACTCCAGTTGTTGCAGGTGTCTAGTGAGGTACATGCCAAATGGGGCATTGTACTCGATGATTGGCCTAATGAGAGAAGAGTAGAGGGAGACAATGACCTCTTATTTCCTGGATGCAAAACCTTTAGTAATGAAATGTGCCACATAGAAGGACTTTCTGACCACAGTAGCAATGTGGTGGTCAAAAGAGAGTTTGCTGCCAACCTGTGTTCCCAGATCTCTTATAACTCCTTCTGTGTTCAGTGGACTACCATCGATTTGGTAATTCATAGGAATTGAGTCTTTCCCAAAGGGGACAATTACACATTTTTTTGGCATTGAGCTTAAGGCCATGGTTCTGAAACCAGTCGTTGATCTCAGTCAGGCCTTTCTGTAGGATGTGAACATCCCTTGAGGAGTTAATAATAGCTCCCAACTTGCAATCGCCTGCAAACTTTGTCACTTGCCAGAGTCACTTCTTGTTGGCCTGGACTTCAGAGAAGTAGATACCAAACAGGAGAGGACCCAGGACCAAACCCTATGGGACTCCACTCATGACTGGTCGGCAGCCTGACTTGGAGTCAGCTACTTTCACACTGTGGGTTCTATGTGTGACCCAGTTTGCAACCCACCTAGTGATATAGGGGTTGATGCCTAGCTTAGTGAGTTTTTCTATGATTCCTGAGTGGATTAAAACAAAGAGTTAGAAGGTCACACTGAAAAAACAATCAGAAAAAAACTAAATGAAAACTCCAGCCAAGCTAGAACTTCCAATGAGTGACCTCCCAAACCTCCTGTAACAGAGGCATATGGGATATATGCAAATGACCCTTATGAATATCAGGTGTTTCAGCTATATGGCGATTCTGATTGCCTATGACTTTTACATTTGAAGTCGTTTTAATGGACAATGTCAGGCCAATAAAGCCAAACCCCTGGCTTGACATTGTCCTTTAAAAGGACTTCAAATGTTTTCATTTAGTTTTTTATGATTCTTAAGTGGGTAATGGTATCAAAGGCCTTGACCAGATCAAGGTAGGCTGTATGAACCACTTTGCCTTCATCCACAGCTCTGGTGACTGACTCAAAGAAGTCAACCAAATTGAGCAGGCATGATCTACCCTTCACAAAACCAAAATGTGTGGGATCCAGCATTTAGAGATTCCCTATATCCTTGTTTATTAGGTCCATGATGATGCGTTCCATAACTTTGCATGTCAGACTCGTCAGGCTAATGGGGCGATAGTTCCCAGGGTCTGTAGTCACTCCTCCTTTGTGGAGAGGGATTACTGTAGCAGTGGGCCATTTGGTAAGGACAAAGCCTGAGGTGAGGCTGTGATTGAACAGGGCATACAGGTGAGGTGCCATTTCACTCTGTAGTTCATGTAGAACACAGCCAGGGATATTGTCAGGTCCCATAGAAGCTATATTCATTTGCCTTGGACAGTGCTGTTTTAACCTGTGCAGCAGTAGTACTGGATGCCTGGCAATCTACTGGTATTGTGATTGGTCCTTTGGGGGGAGGAGTAAAATTGGCACTGAATCTGTCGGCTAGTATATTGGCAATATCTGTTGGCTCAGTATAGGAGGTACCATTGTGCAGTAGCTCAGAGCAAATCTGGGTTGCCATGGAGATTCTTTACATAACTATATAAGGCCTTGTGGTTGCCTTTACTATCTGCTGCAATTCTATTTTCATACCTAGCTTTAGAGGATTTGATGAGGGATCTCAACTTTTTGCTGAGGCTGATAAGAGAGGTTTTCCAGTCTTGGGACTTCAGCTTATTCCACATCAGTTTCTTCCTTCTGTTGTAGAGTTTGTTTATGGCAGGGGAGCACCAGATTGGCTTCCTTTTTTTGGAGGAGAGCATCTTGGTTCTATTGGGTATGGCGGGATCCATGCATTTGTGTATGTGTTTGTACAGTGCATTGGTGTATGATTTGGCAGTCATGCAACTATTCTCCATTTGCATGGGTGCTGTGAAGTAGCCACCTCTGTTTTTTGGAGCCCAAAGTTAGCTTTGGAGAAGTTTTTCATAGTGGTTACCTCTGTGGGGGGGGGGGGTGGATTTCCAAGGTGATTAGTTTGTGGTCGGATTTAACCAGGGAGGAGTTGACTATTTGTGTAGAGCAATGGTTGCCCATGTTAGTAATGACCAGGTCAAGGATGTTGCTACCTCTAGTGGGGGTAAGAATGAGTTGTTCCAGGGCATTGGAATTAATGAATTCCAGGAAACATTGGGCAAGTGTATTGGTACATGAGTAGTTTTCCCAGTTAATGAAGGGGTAGTTGAAGTTGCCCAGTTTGAGAGTGTTAGGTTGGACCCTAATATTCTCCAGGGTGCTTATGAACATGGATTGTGTGTCTTGGGACATGTGCTCCTCCAGGCGTCTTCTGCAGTTAACCCCTACTGCTCCTCTAGGCGTCAAATATTGATTGTTCATATTTGCATTAATAATTCCAAAACCGTGTTACTTACAAGGTACCAGGATATTTTGTCTTGAACCATATGTGATGGCAAACACAACTCTATTGATATTTCACCTCTTTCAATGAGAGTTTTCTAGAACTGTAAGGTGATAACTTAGTTTTTAAAGGCTTAAGCCATGCCCACTAGGGGTTAAAGGTGCACACTCAAAAGAGCTGCTCCGGAGTGAATGAGTGAAAAGGAAAATGTAGCTAAACTTGCAAAAGTTGAACCAAATCTTTTCCTAACCATGCTTTGCATTAGACAATTATTTACTGTAGAGAGTAAACAAAAGGAGATAGGAACTAGTACATCAATTACTGGTACCCTGAAATTATAGAACTCTAAACTGAAGTTGCCCCATAGCCATATACCATGGAGGCACCTAGAAAATGGACAAGACAAAAGTCAAGGTCATACCAAGGTTTTACTGGCCAGAAATCTTCTTCTTTTGGCTGTTCACGTTAGGGGTTGCCACAGCAGATCATATGTTTCTATTTCTTCCTGTCCTCTGCATCTTTCTCTGTCACACCATCCACCTGCATGTTTGCCACCTCTATCTCTGCCATGCACCTCATCTCCTTATACTCCTGTCTACTCTCTTCATCTCTTTGACAATCCCACTTCTTCTTCACCAGCCTCTTCCTCTGTATACTCTCCTGTACTTCCTCATTCTACCACCAGGTCTCCATGACCTCCTGCCTCTCTCCAGATGTCACACCAAGCACCTTTCTCGCTGTCTCCCTTACCAGCTCTGCTGTAGTTACCCAGCTATTTAGTAACTCTTCACTGCCCCCCCTAGTGCCTGTCTTAACTCTTCCCTGAACTCCACCTCACAATCACTCTTTTTCAACTTCCACCATTTGATCCTTGGAACTGATCTCACACTCCTCCTCCTCTTCTTGATCACCAATGTCATCCTACAGACCACCATTCTATGCTGCCTGACTACACCTGCCCCTGTTACCACTTTACAGTCTCCAATCTCCTTCAGACTGGCCCTCTTGCATAGAATATAATCTACCTGTGCGGATCTTCCTCCACTCTTGTACATCACCGTATGCTCCTCTCTCTTCTTAAAATACATATTCACCACAGCCATGTACATCCTTTTTGCTGACTTTCTGCATTCCTCTCCTTAACACCATACCTACCCATCACTTCTTCATTCCCTCTGTTGCCTTCACCAACATGCCCATTGAAATCTGCTCCAATCACTAGTCTCTCACCCTTGGGTACATTCACCACCACTTCATCCAACTCACTCCAAAAATTTTCTTTCTCATCAATCGAACACCCAACTTGCGGAGCATATGCACTAACAACATTCATCATTACACCATCAATTTCAAGCTTCATAAACATCACTCTATCTAACACTTTTTTCACCTCCAAAACACTCTTGGCATATTGTTCCTTCAGGTAACCCCTACCCCATTTCTCCTGCCATCCACACCATGATAGAACAATTTGAACCCACCTCCTATACACCTGGCCTTACTCCCCTTCCATCTGGTCTCTTGCATGCACAATATATCAGCCTTCCTTCTCTCCATCATATCAGCTAGCTCTCTCCCTATACCAGTCAAACTGCCAACATTCAAAGTTCCTACCCTCACTACTATACTCCTAACCTTCCTCCTCTCTTCCTGCCTTCAGGCATGCCTTCTCCCTCTTCTTTTCCTTCAGCCAACAGTAGCCCAAATTCTTCCAGCACCTTGTTGGGTAACAGTACTGGTGGCGGTCGTTGTTAACCCGGGCCTCAAGCGATCCAGTATGGAAATCTGTATTGTTGTCCGCATATGTCATTTGGCAGAGGTTTTACACTGGATGCCTTCCTGATGTAACCCTCCCCATTTATCCAGGCTTGGGACCAGCATGACTGGCCAGGAATAATGAAAGATATTTATAATGTTTGTGCTGAATGTCCAGAATGCCATTTGACAGATTCTCATACATACTTCAAAAAATAAATAAAGAAACCACTCATTTCCATGCCTACTACTGACCCATTAATAAAACTGAGCAATGAGTTTCAGTATTCCATCAAGTATCCTGAGGTATTCCCTTACATAAAGCAAATTCTAAACTTTTAGCAAAGGCCCTAGTGTTGTTAGTTTCCATAGTCATGATACCTAAGGAAATATGACCTGGACAAGAAACTCTATTTTTATCAAAATGGATGCATCTTTTGTGTTAATAATGCTTTAAAGTCAAAACCCCTCAGTGTGCCATACCCAAACAGACAGACTGGTGCAGCATTTAAATGGAGTATTGACATCCATGGTGAAAAAAAGTAAAAATAAAGATGATAAAAATTGGAGCTAGTTAATATCATATCTCCTGTTTTCCATTAAAGAAGTAGCACAAGCATTGACTGGTTCAGTCCTTTAGAATAATTATATAGCAGACAACATGGTGGACCATTAAATGTTATGAGACATACTAGGGAAGAAGAGTAAAATACATTTAAATGTGCCCTAGAATGTTCTACCAATTTACAAGATAGGCTGAAAGTAGCAATGCCCATTGTAAGAAAACATGACCAAATCACCTACAGCCAGTTTTTACACCATCAAGCAGTTAACCCTGACATGCTTCTTCCTATTTAGTGAATACTTGTGCACCACAGTTAACCCACAAAGTTGTTGGTCTATACAACTCTTCCCTGATGGAAATACAAAACTGCTTCATGGGCACTCCATTACAATCTTTCAGGTTTACAATAAGACACGGACCAGGCTCAATGCAACTTAATCTAGATGGTCAGTCTAGGACTTGCAGCCCATCTAATGATCCTGAAGCCAAAGGTTTTAAGGTATGAAAATCAGCATAGTACAGCACTGGGGCGGGGTCTTTCCAAAATGCTTAAATTGTGAAACTAAAGGTTGTTGATTTAAAAAAAGTTTTTTTTTTATTTCTATTTTTATTCAGATTTTATATACAGTAATAAACATAGTAATATAATAAAATAAATAACAGTTTACATGTGTCTACATTCATTCTTGTTATGTACATTACTGAAATTCATCAAACAACCAAACAGTATAAACTAATCATAAAATATTGATTAATGTTTTTCTATTGATTAGTTTAGTTTTAATCAATATCTATAGTTTATATTCCATGGTTATTTCTTTTCATTTTAGTAGTGGACAGTTGATTAAATTGCAACCTCATTTTTCCAATCCTTTGTTGTCATTTCCTTGGCTTTTGTTAAAAAATTGCAGAGAAGTGTGAAATGAAACTTGAGTATACAACTGGGAATTAGAGCCTTAAACTACACCAAAAGTGTAGTTAATATTTATATTAACTAAATACTTGGTGTTATTTAATTTTCCATTTCTGGTTAAGAAAATACTGTAGGCAGCATACCCATCAGTACTACAATCTCCTTTCTCCCTTTTCAAGGGAGTTCACAAGCACCAGCTAAGAGTTGGACTAATGTGTCATATAAAAGATTACCAGTTACTATTCTACTATTTACAATTAGCCAAATAAAACATAAAAACCAATAGAAGTTTATAGCATGGCAGACTGAATCAGTCAGAGAAGGATGCCTGCAACAAGTCAACACACAGCATTAACTATCAAATAAATAAATAAATATTCAGCCAAAAGCTTTTAGCATTAAATAAGTATAATTCTTTACTACAAGGAAGTTCAGCAATACTGTTAAGAGTTAAATATACAGATGGCAATTTTAACAGGTTTTGCCACATGGCTTAATGGGATTTAGTCTCAACTACCAATAATGAAACAGATAAAGCTTCTCAAATGCTCACTTGGTGCATACCAGATAAAGGTCTAACTCACTGAGCATAAATTGGTGAATTTCAACTCCCCAGTCGCTGTTTACTATAGCAAATCACTGTTGGTGGAGCTTCTAAGTTTTCACCAACAGCATTTCTTTTCATGCATCTGGAGCATTTCTCCCCGGGCCTCCGCTGAAAACAGGCTCTGTGGAACCTAGTCAGACATTCCCGTTCAACAAATGTTAAATAAAAATAAAAATAAAATAAAATTTCTTTTCCTTTGCGGAAATTTATTCATGTTTCTGCAAACAAAAAGTTATTAGATATAAATTCTGTGATGGTGGAGCTTGTCCCTACATATGGGTGTATGAGGGTTTACCCCATGAAAAAAATAGTTACAATTAATTTGTATTTATTTTTTAATTGAGGTTTTTACCAACCAGCTATGTTCATCAAGTTGGTTCATCAATGGAAGCAATTGAGGCAGCTGACATTAAGACTTGTTTCCTCATACTCATTGTGTTCTTTCTCTCCATCTCTGTGATACATACCCCCTCAAATGTTCATACATGAAGGAGAAAGAAAAGTGAGGAAAGACCTCCAGTATAGCACAAAGCAGTCTTAAACTGTTGGGTCTTGTTTGAAGTATTTTCTTATCTGGCTTCTGGACAGGAGATTAGTCTTGGAGAGGGGGTGGCATTGTGGAAAAGTAAATGCAGAAAATATTGGTAAGTGACTAGGTATAGACCATTAAGGGTAGCATCTTTTTTCATTATTCATAGTCTAATGGTAATGGCTAACAGAAAAATTGTTGCATTTCTCTAATGACTGCTGTTTTCTCTCAAGCAGATATGGGAACAAGAAAATGCTATTCTGAAGTCATTGTTAAATATAAATGACTCACTTCAAAAAAAGTTTTATTCCTTTTAAAATGTTATAATCCTTGCACCCTAGCAGTTTCACAAATGGAATTAGAAACAAACTTTGTAATACTTGAACTTTCATAATCTTTGTATACTTATGAGTTTACAAGGAAAAAGCAAATTCATCTGTGCAAGATTAGGTTAAGAAAGCTGTTTTTTGCTATAAACACTATGCAAGATGAAGATTTAATTTATGACATGATTATGAGAACTGAACAAGTTCATCATAATTAAGAAGCATAAGTTATAAATGCAGATAAAAAATGAAAATAAAATACTTTTCGCAACCAGTCTGATAGACTAGAATCCCATTTATTGCACAAAAACTAACACAACTAAGTGCTTTCACCTGTGTAACATATAGGCTTCTTCAGAGTTTGGGTCTGAAGAAGCCTATATGTTACACAGGCGAAAGCACTTAGTTGTGTTAGTTTTTTGTGCAATAAATGGGATTCTAGTCAATCAGATTGGTTGTGAAATGTATTTTATTTTAATTTTTTAGTTTTTTTAGTCATTTGACTAATTTTTCATTGGTTATAAATGCAGATAAAGACTGTTGGGTCCATCTGGTCTGCCCTTTTCCTTTCTTAAAATTTTATAGCCATACTTTCTTATATTCCCCTCATGTGAAGTGCTTCTCCACAACTACGGTTGAATTCTGTTACCATTTTTCATTGTATAATTTTACATTAGTTCACAGTTATCACATACAATGTGATTTGCAAAATAATGCTTCCTGATGTTTTCTTTGAACTGATCACCTTGCATTTTCAAATTGCATCCTCTTGTTTGTTGTAGACACCTCTAGAAACATAAATGTTTCTGTCTGCCCTTTTTCATCTTCATACAGTCTAACATCAGTGACCTCAGTGAGTATATCATTGCTAAAAAATTGATACTAAATATAACCAAAGCAAAATCTATATTTTTTGGTACTAAATAAATAGATCCAAGAAACTTTTAACAATCTGCATTCAAAACAACCATCCCTTAGACTAAGTCTCTTCTTTCAAGTATCTTGGTCACTGTTTAGATCTCCTCAATCAACTGACACCTAAATCTTGATAATACACACTGGGCATAAAAAGTATCCAGTTTTCTCTGAAACTCCAACAGGTCTGGAATAGGGAAAGGAATTGTATTCCCTCATCTCAAATTCAGCCTTCCTCTTGCATCAACAGCCTCTACTAAAAACTCCACTACTATTCAAACACTAGGAAATAAAATATGTAGACTTATTGCACAGTCAAGAAATAAACACCACTGTATAACACTAAAAAAGGCAATCTGTCTCTCAGCTAACCAAAGAAGAGACAAGCTTCTAGGATCACAAGTGGTCAAACTCCTACAAGAAAATATGGTCTCTCCTTTAACCTCAAAATGATTAAGGCATGCCCCCACATGCAACCTAATGATCATGAACCACTCAGGCCATAAAACATAAGTCCAACCTACATATTTCTGATCATGCATTCTCACTTCTCAGGCCTACACTGTGGGAGTTCCTCCCACCTGAAATTACCCAAGTAAAGGGTAAAAAGATTACACAGACAAACTATTCAGTAAAAACTGCAAGAAAGTCTCAGCCAAGCTAAATTCTTCTCTGTGTACCTTAAAACTCTTGTAGAAGAGATCCATGGGATATATGAAAATGACCCCCTAAGGACATACCAGTCTTTCAGCTACATGACTTTTGAATACCCATGACTTTTTAAAGTCTTCATGGACATATACAGGCCAATAAAGTCAATCATATTTAGATATGTTACCAATACATGTAACTCCATACAAAATGCAGAAGGAGTCATTACTGGACACATTGCGGGTGCTGCGAAGAGCACTTTTGGCTGACAAAGAGTGGAACAGTACTAATTTCATGAACTTTAATCATACTTTGACTTAGGAATGGGGTCCATTCCCGTCATGATAGTAGAAATCCAAACAATTTACAGAAATTAAAGCATCAAACTCCACTAGTTGCAGACATGCCACATTTCAGATTTTTGTGACATTGTAAGTACAGCATAAGTGGATTATTTGGCTATACTTCAGAAACACGAGGCGTAAACCCAAACCGATACCGATAAACCTTAAGGTGTCTGCAAAATATCCCAAACAACATGCAAGCAAAGGGCAAAAAGGCTACACTGACAAATATTTCCATAACAACTGCAAGAAAGACTCACCCAAGCTAAAGTCTTCACTGTGTAATGCCTTAAACCTCATGTAAAATCCTTTGCTCCTTCTCACATCCCTAATTTATTTTAGTCTAATTTCTCAAATGTTTTGAAGTTTTGTGCATATTCTAAATTAACATATTTGTACTTACTATATATCTAAAGCATTATTCTACCATTGTACTGTTTTTCTGTCACTTCTGCATTATTGTACTTTTCTCGGTTTTGCATGTCTGGTCAGTTTTTGACTCTGAGCTGAAACTGAAATTGGTCAGATTTGAATCGTGCACCAC
Organism: Protopterus annectens; assembly: GCF_019279795.1. NCBI lineage: Eukaryota > Metazoa > Chordata > Ceratodontiformes > Protopteridae > Protopterus > Protopterus annectens. The sequence goes on along the minus strand of NC_056750.1, from coordinate 292,394,873 downwards.
CCTCTAAACAAATTCAGATAAATATGTTTTTGTGTTCACTGTTTTATTTACATAGCTACACTAACTGCATACTTAATTTAAATGTGTATCTGTAAACTGTTGTACATAGGAAATAATAGCTGAAATGTAGTCAGTACAGAAATATTAAGCTGCTTACTATATTAATGTTTGAGTCAAATATGTTAAAATTGTCTTTATGTCAATTCTGAAATCTTAAAACATACCATAATGCAAAGTCTCCCATGTGTGTGTGTGTGTGTGTGTGTGTGTGTGTGTGTGTGTGTGTGTGTGTGTGTGTGTGTGTGTGTGTTGAATTATGGATAGCCTCAGAATCCATCTGATTTATACTCTTCTTATCCTTAGAAAGATAGGCTATGATTTCATGCCCTTTCAAATATTCTTCCTACATGACACCCCATGTCAAAATACATTATAATATGTCTCCATTGATATCAGAATACAAGGCAATGCAAACGGTCACTTCAGGATCCTGATGCAAAGTAACCTTGATGTTGATGTATGTCTACATCACTGCCCCTATATGGCCAAAGGCACACAAACATCACACTAACATGGATAGCAATATCAGCATTTACTCAATCTCCACAAAATAAATGAATGTAGAATATACTCTTAAAAAAGGAGATTCTTATGAGCAAGACCACATAAGCCAAGTGGCTTATCTGCTTTATGGTTACCAGAGGAAAAGCATTAAACGGGGGAACTCAGACGTTTAAATGGGTGTGTGTACTACTCTGTCTATATTGATGTTGAAATAAATGTTTTGTTGACTGTAATGTTCATTTCTACATTACTATTTTCATGACCTGTTTACTAGCTTGTCTTTTGATGTGCTGTTCTGAATTAACATCTAAGCAGGATAGTTATGTTAAAAAAAAAACCGTTATATTGTTTTTACAAATATGTTTTCTTCACATTTTGAGTGAGCTATAAGAAAGAGAGCATAATTTTATTCATTAATATGCTTCAATTCTAATAGTATTTCACAGATTTTGATAGTTGAAGGTCAAGCAAGTAGAAATACTTTGTTTTAAGTACTCCATTAGTAATAGCTATGTTGTGTTCAGTTAGACAAAATTGTTATGATAAGATATATCACAAAAAGAAGTCAGACTATCTCTGCTAGTAAATATCATGTTTTTCATTTAATGCCCATCAAACCCCAGCAAATGTGAATTATTCTGCTTCCGGTAATATGTCCCATGTGCACAGGTTGTTTTGTTATTTTCCTGGAACTGCACAACACAGTCATGTAGGAATATGTCTCCTTTTCCCCCTGAGTTTAAATATCAATCATTGTCAAATGCTAGTGTCATGCAACACGTCATTATATTAATTCACGTCAGCAGTCATAACACTGTATGCCTTTATCAGGGTAAACACGTTTGGTAGTAGAAGGTATATGACTTGACTACAAGCTGACAGAAATAGCCACTAAGCCTGACTCTGTGTGATCAAATTTCTCCAAGCCAATATCCCAGAAGTATGGTTGACCAAGTTTGCTCAGACTGCAAGCTGGGCACTGTTACTTGCTAATTCTCTGAGACTAAACAGTTCCAATAAGTGCTCGGATATTCACATACATGGTGGATCAAATAAATTCTCTCAGCTAAAAGTGAAAAAGTGTAGCATAGTAGAGTCTGGCAGATCCTACCTTATGTGTTATAAATGGTTCTTCTCTTTAGAGATATATAGTCATAAGAGACGTGGTACTTATGTGGAAATCTCTCTCTCTCATTTGATAATCATGTTTCCACCACAATCAAGAAATCCTTCTATCTGACTCAGTTATTTTCTATATGACCACACATCATGCAGAGAATATGCAAAAATGATATATTGTAAAGTATCACAAACACGTTTTCACAAACAGCTTTTTCAAAGTAAATTAAAACATGGTTATTTTACTCCTTTATATAACCTTTTTAAATCACATAACCAATTAAACAAATAAACAAAGAAAGCTTACATTTTTAAAGAGTTGGTCCTTAATGAAAGAAAAAAAAAACTTATAAACACTCAATGACATAGATGTCTCTGCTTAGTATTGGCTGAAGAGAAAGCATTTCATTTAGTCCTGGTGGCAATTTGGTGTTAAAAGAAAAAATTAATTTTCTTTCCCTCCGTTCAGTATAATTTCTGAAACCTCCACCCTTTGGGTTATGCATGAAAATGTTTCTTGCACGTACAGCAGCTGCAGGGCTCCAAAACACCAAAAGCATAACACAAAAACCGAAGCCAACAGACAATGGCAAACTGTGGATTTATTAGAATCCTATAAAAAACATAGGTAGTCAAAAACAACAAACCGGTTTCAGCTAACACTATTACTAAGCCTTCATTAGTGTAAAAAGAGAGAAATGTTGGACACATTTAAATACCATTCATGTGAATGCATGTTCAACAACCATTGGTTCCTCACAAATTTTCATTTAATCCGGGTGAAAATAATGTGCCCAATTTAACTATCCATTTCTTTTCCTTCACATTTAGAAGGCTATGCCAACCTGCTTTAGTAGCCCTATTGCCCAAGATTTTATCTATAACTGTGAATTTAACAGAAACACTGGGATGTTTATTAGTATGTTTAAACAAGGCAAAAAAGGCGATCATTCAGACATTTTCTTTTGATGTTGTAACCAGTTTTTGTTTTTTACAGGTTGGGTTTCTTGTATTGACATCTGGACATTATTAATATATGTTTTTGAATGTGGAGATTATTTAACATTGAATGGACAATCCTATGTGGACTATCTATGTTCTACCGCCTTCTATGAGAGACATAAAAAGGACAGGCCAGTATCTGATATCGGTTGCTATTATTATATCTTAGTTTTGTCTGTCATATGTACTTGGTTTAAACTAAGCTCTGGGCAGTATGTATGTGTTTCCATTTAGGTTTGACTAATGTTGTTTGTATATCAGGGATATATACTATCCACATGTTGATGTATATGTACATATCATAACAAATGTGGTCTGATGGTATATATTCAATTGTACTAATTCATTCCATTACATGGTTAGATATTGAGAATCGGTAGGTGTCTATTCTTAAGTCAGGTCTTTGTAGGGCAAGTTAAGCTAAGTCAATATTCACCTCCGCGGTTTTGAGCACAGGTCATCCATCTGTTGTAGTCACAACTTTAGTACTGTTTTTGGGGCAACATACACAATTTTGTTATTTTTGATTGTTAGGTACTAGTAGGACTCTACCCTTGTATATTGTATTTTACATTCTAGGGTAGACTAGTGGATCTGGTCAGAATTATTCATGAATCAGTGCTTAGTATGTTTTAGATGATTATTATTGCTTATCAGCTCCCTGCCCAATAGCCAATATTGGATTTTTCTCCATTTTTGGAGCTAATCTCTCTTTAATGGTTTGTATGTATAACCCTTTGGTGCTGACAACCCTTTAGTTTAGCTAACAAATTCTGACAGTATTGTGTAAATTAGAGCTCCTTATAGGGTCTCATTTTGACCAATTTATCAGCAGGTTTTGGTGGGGGCGCATTCATTGGTTAACACTCTTTGGGGTGTTCCAGTAGTGTGGTTCCATTCTTGTTCTTTTTACCAGTTACAGCAAGGGCTATTATTGTTCGGTCTCTAATATTATCAGCGCAAGTGGACATAGCATTGCTCTATGGGTACAAAAAAATGTTGGTGCACGTTTGGAAATATGAGCAAGGATTATTATTGTCCTGCTTGGCTAAAAGACAATTAGATGGTTGGTTTATGTACTATTCCGAACGTAGCATTGCTATATTGGTTAAATTCAATTGTAAATTAGAACAAAAACCACAGCGAAGGAACAACAGCTCACACGAACAGCTTTATTGAAACAGGTGAGTGCTTTCTTCCCTTCTTTTTTGTAATTTTGTTCTGAAGAAGTCCCTTATGGCAGAAGGGAAGAAAGCGCCCAACTGTTTCAATAAAGCTGTTCGTGTGAGCTGTTGTTCCTTCACTGTGGTTTTTGTTCTGGAGTTCATTGGAATACATTTGTCAATTGTAAATCAGGCCTGCAGGAGGCTTTTTGAACATTTTTGAATGGTTAATGCCACACACTGTTGGGTTGAATGTAAAAGGTATTTTTTCCTTTGTTGTTATTTGATTTTTTGGTCCCACCAGGAACAGCAGATTTAGTACTTTATTCATTAATCAACAGGTCTATTGATTTATATTCACTTATGGACTACATTTTTTGTATTGCCATGGATTTGTCTAGCATTTTGAGGTGTTTGTCAGCCGATAAGGATGATTTGGGTGTTTTCGGTTTGGGCATTGGTAATGATACACATAATAATCCTATCCCGACAACTATGGAGGCTTCTTGCAAAGCACATTTTCAGACTTTAAACAAACAAGTGCGGTCACTTAGAACCAATGTTTTGCATGCAAAATTATTCAAGGCCTATTTGGCTAAAGATATGACTCCACATGGTTTGAGGGTTCGCCTTCAGCCTTTGGTGGGCAAAATTGATAGTGAATTGATGGAACAATGGGTGAGTGCCCAGCAACATGCATCAATGGGCTTTGCCAAAATTCTATCAGCTTATTATGATAGGATTATTGAAATGGAAATGGTGGAAGTCACCAAGTTGTGTGAAATTACCAAAACATATGACAGATTACCAGCATATCAAATTTGTCTTAACAAATGAAGCAAGAATTTGGTTAATTTGGAGCAATATCTTAAATCCAAGAAGATGAGAAAATTCCAGAGGGACTCAACAGATTATGAAAAGGGAACCCAGTTTAATAACATGAGTAAACAGGTAAGGTTCAATGATATGGTTACTAAAGGGGGCAAACGTAAGAGACCTAGATCAATCCTGAAAAGAGTTACACAGTCCAGTACCAATTATGAAACTTCTGGTGATGATTCATCATCTACAACAGACCCCAACACACAGCACACAGAGGATTCTCCCACAGCTAAAAGAGTTAACCCTTTAGACAATGGCAGGTCAGGGGGGTAGGAAACATAAAAGGAATAAACAATATTGCTGGCCTACTGGAACTGATGACACAAACATAGTAGATCATAACAATGTACTAAACATTTCCAATGTATTGGTATCTGACATACAAATAAAAGTGTTAAACAAGGGACTCAATTTTATTCCTGGTTTCTTTGTGTCAGAAGACAAGCTAGTACAGGATGTTATTGCTTTGCGTAGATTATTAAATCTAAGAATATTCTTCAAGGACTCTGATAATGTTGCATGTAGTGACAGATTTCACAGGTCCAAATTTATACCCCCCATGCACCTCCATGTTTTGATGTTTCAGACTTCTGTTTTGAAGGATTTACATTTCAATTTTATGGAACATATGTGTAAAATCAATAACTTCTCTAAGATGGAAACATTAGCCTTACAACAATTGATGGAAAACAGGGACTTGGTTATTTTACCTGCAGACAAGGGGGAGCGGTGGTGGTCATGAACTGGACAAAGTACAATGAGGAAGCAATAAGACAATTAGGGGATGGAAGCCATTATACCTGCATCCCTTTAGATCCCACTTTTAGGTTCAGGAAGGAAATTGACCAATTTTTGAGGTTAGCTAGGAAAGAAGGTATTATTTCTGATCAGGATCAATACCATTTAACACTCACAGATCCTACTAATCTGTACATATACTTTCTTCCCAAAATACATAAGGACCTGAACCATCCACCAGGTAGACCCACTGTCTCAGGTAGGGGCTCTTTGTCAGAACCCCTATCTCAATTCCTCACTAGACATTTGCACCCTTTACTTAAGTGGGTTAGATCCAGATTGCAAGTCACCACAGAGTTTCTCCAAATCATTGCGGACACACAGTTAGAATCTGGGTGGTTACTCTGCACTCAGGATGTCTCCGCCTTATATACCAATATTCCCCATTGGGTGGGTTTGGATGCCCTGGAGTATTGGTTGCGGAGGTCTGAACTTTATTCTCCAGATTTCAATACTCTTCTCATTGGGCTAGCTGAACATGTATTGACCAATAATGTCTTATTATCAAGGCAAATGTTACTGGCAAACCCAAGGGACAGCCATGGGGGCATCATTTGCCCCAATTTATGTGGATTTGTTCATGGCCTATGTAGAGGAGTTTTTGATTTATGATAATAGTCATAACATATACCTGGATGAAATCAACATCTGGAGAAGATGTTTGGATGATTGCTGGATGGTATGGAGATCAGATATCATATATCTCAGGGAATTTGTAAAGTACTTGAACGATAATAAGTGGGGTATCAATTTTACAGCTAATTAGCACTCCTGGAGTATCACATTTTTGGATGTATTAATTACGAGGAATGAAGATCATACCCTAGCGACACAGGTATATTGTAAGTACCCTCAGTACAACTCTCTTCTCCATGCCTCCAGCTATCATCTGCCCCATGTCTGCAGGAGCATACCCAAGTCCCAGTTTCTTAGAATTAAATGTATCTGTTCAGAGGACAACACCTATGAATATCATAAGCAGGATCTTAGATCTAGATTTAAGGCCAGGGGTTATGCTATGGGGGATGTCCTAAGTGCTAGCAATTCTGACTCCATTATAGACAGGCAGGAGACTTTACAATACAAACAAAAAACAGTGAATAATCAAGTAGTCAACCGTCTAGTGACCACCTATGGCAGAAATACGGATCTTTTAATTAACAGCATGCAGAGACATTGGAATATATTACATGCTGATGAATACTTTTCCACAATTTTGGGTGAAAGGTGTTTATTTTCATTCCATAAGGGGAGGAATATTGGTTCCCAGTTAAGCCACTGTTAGCACATTCTCAGAGGCCCCAATAATCTTAGTCAAAGAATGGTGACTGGGGATCCTCTAGTAGGTTGTGTACCCTGTGGCCGCTGTACTCTTTGTAAGAATGTTAGCAAGACAAAGGATTTTATTACTCATAATGCAGGCAATGTTTCTGAAATCCATTTTTTTGCTAACTGTGGATCTGATTGGCTGGTTTACCTAGCCACCTGTACTTGCTCTGCATTCTATTTTGGTCAGACGTCTAGACCTCTAAGGATCCGTATTTCTGAACATTTAAGTGAAATCAGGAATAAAAAACCTACTGATGCCTTGTTTAAACATACTAATAAACATCTCAGTGCTTCCTTTAAATTCACAGTAATAGATAAAATATTGGAGAATAGGGCTAATAAAGCAGGTTGGCATAGCCTTTTAAATGTGAAGAAAGAGAAATGGATAGTTAAACTGGGTGCATTATTTTCACCCGGGCTAAATGAAAATTTGTGAGGAACCAATGGTTGTTGAACATGCATTCACATGAATGGTATTTAAATGTGTCCAACAGTTCTCTCTTTTTACACTGATGAAGGCTAAGTAATAGCATTAGCCAAAACCGGTTTGTTGTTTTTGACTACCTATGTTTTTATAGGAGTCTAATAAATCCATAGTTTGCCATTGTCTGCTGGCTTCGGTTTTTGTGTTATGCATAACCTTCTCTAATACTAAAAATTTAAAGTGATGTCCTGGCACTTCATGCATAACATGTTTTGCTACTGCATTTTCCTCTCTGCTTTTACCTCATCTGTATCTGAAAGATGTTTATAGATTCTATATTTTAAATTAGTTTTTCCTATATAAAATATACTGCATAAAACACACTCAGCATAATAAACATCTTTGTTTTGCAGTCATCATAATATTTAAAACTAATGATATCTGCAGTTCTTGGATGTCTTGTAGAATGGCTAGTATTTATAAATGAACAATATTTACAATTTCTATACCTCTGTGTACCATTTCTATCAGACAGAACTTATGATTGCAAAAGCATCTTGTAATACAGCTCTCTCTTTAGATTTTTCTTATTTTTATAGGTAAACTGAGCACACTTACCTATAACTTTACTAATGCTGTTTTCTACTTCAAATATACAACATTTTTTCTTTATTATCTTACATATCTCTGTAGATTCTCTAATAAAATATAAAACAAACCTTCAATCTCTTTTTTGTTTCTCATATTATTTGTATCAATTCCTTTATCATCAAAATAAATATTTGTATTCATATGTCTGTTGTTTAATGTTTCTCACTTAATCTGTTTAACCTGTTCAAAACTATCTTCTAAATTATTCAAATAACTTTCTAACTTAGTATATTCACTTGTAATTTTTGAAAAGTGTAATGTTAGTCTCTTAACTATATTTTTGAAGACATAAGGGGGTGCATACTAGTTCTATGTAGAAAATTATTACCTTTACATTCTTTGTTATAAATATTTGATGTTCTTTCTCCAATTTTATTCTTATACAATTTACATCCAATAGACAAATTTTCTTATGAGAACTAGTTATATCAAATCATAAAAATGTTACTGTTTCTTCTAAATATTTCTTAAAATCATAAATATCACCTTCATCTCTCTATATTGAAAAGATATCATCAATAAATCTTCTATAAAAATAAACTGCTTATTTGTAAATATTTTTATCATTAAACAAATATTCGTTCTCCCACTGTAACATCAAGTTAGCATAAGTATTAGTGCATGCTGTATGCATTGCAATACCAGTTTTCTGTGAACAAAACTCTTCATTAAACATAAATACATTATTTTCTAAAACTAACACAAGAGGCATAAATTATTAATTTTTATATTACACATTTTCTCACATTTTTGTTCAAAAACTTTCTAATAAATTCAACACCTTCTTCATTAGGAATACTGGTAAATAATGAGTGCACATCCATAGTAACAAAATGATAGCTGATAATAGTATAATTTTTATACCACCAAAAATATCTTGTAAGAATTGTTTTGTATGTTCAATACAATACTGTTATCTAATAAATACCTACACAAACAGCCAGATTCAATAAAGACTACATGGTCCTTTTATACCTTGTGTGAGTCACTCCGCAATATGCACATGGTAGAGCACTGTTTTGGATTTAGTAAGCAGCTCTACACGGTGTGTAGAGCCATGCACAGTCATGCAAACAAGGTAAACACAGTGCCATGCAAATTACAGCATAAGCAGCAGAACTGCATGATAATTAACAAATCCAAGATGGAGCAATTATTCAACAACCTATAAAGCAACCCTGTAGACTCAGTGCTGTTTTTTCCTGTTGAACCTGGAGTGTATTGTGTAATAAAGTTGTTTGTGCAATAATATGAATGACTGGCATAACCTTGCATTGTTGCTTGGTAGTGTAAGCAAGTAAAAGGTGGGAGATTTGTACAGTAATGACTTTAACATGTGACAGCAGAGACTTATTTGACTTATTTGTGTCCATTACTAAGTAGTAGGCCTCAGGCATCAAGGATGCACAAAGTCATACCTCTCAAAAGTAGTGATGGTCACTGCATGCCCTCAGTTTAGTACAATGCATTTGTACTTGAAAATTATTACAGAGAGAAGTTAGAAAGTAATGATATAAATGATACACATTGCAGTTTCAGACTTCACAAGCCTCATAAAATCATTCACAATAAAGTTGGAAAATTTTTATCCTATCAACTGTCTAACTTTCTAAGACCAATATAAGTCAAAGGTAAAATTACCAGTTCAACATCACAAATGCAAATATGCTAAGCAGTAAGTCAACTATGCACCCTGAGCATCAGACACAAAGCTTATGTATCCCCAATCCAAAAGATGCAAAACAGGGATATGGCACAGGTATCACTTGCACAGGGTGTTGGGGGGACAGGAAGCCTAGGCTGACACAAAAGGTTGGTAAGTGTGTGTGTGTGTAAGTAAGAAGGAGAAACAGGCAGACATTTGGATAAGCCAGCAAATGGCCAGTGAGACAAAATAAGTTTTAAACTGCACTGCTGGACCATGTATGTGTTGTATATTTGTCTGTAGGGGTCATACCAGTGAAACTGGTGTGTCAGTGTCTGCATGAACAGAGCCAAGCTCTGTGCTTGCTCCACATCTTGGTATGTTGGACATGTGTGAGCCATGCATGTTAGAGGTGGCAGATCATCATTGTCATCCCCAACCACAAGAACTGGCTCTGGCAGGAATTGCAATGGCACGTCCATGCCCACAATCAGATGCACTGCTGCTGCCTAAAGATAAATAATGGCTGCTGGACGAGATCCCATTATGAGTATGCCCAGGACCATGACCCCATGGCCTGCCTCATCTGGGTGTGGACAGTTCATCCACTGATGGAGCAGTGGAAGTACTGTCACTATGGGAGTGTCATTGTGCATGGCCATGTTGGCTAACAGCAGATGATATGGCTGACCTACACACATGAGGATGTCGTCCCTCTCCCAGTAGATGTTCCAGCACAGACACTGCTTGTTCCAATGTGTCATTCATCCAGTCAACTGAATCAGCAACATGGTGGAGGCAGTCATGCATGTCAGCCTGTACCACATCTACAACCTTAAACATTCTCTGTAGCACATGTGGGAATGTGCCTGTGCCACCATGATGGCCCTAAACATACTTTGAGTAGCACGAAACTGTGACACTTGGATCAGGTGGAGGACGGACTGAAGGCCTCATCTTTGAACCTCTAACAACTCACCTGTGTGGCACCTCACCCACACTTTGGCTACAGCTAGAGTCAACAGGCACTGAAACTGCAGTACCCACACTTCTATGATCAATTGTCTTACCCTGGCTGTGTCCAATGGAATTTCAGGGAATGGATGTATGTCAACATCTGTATCAGATTCAACCTCTGCACCCCCCTCGACTGTGTCTCTGTTTGGCTACCATCATCAACAGAGTCTGCTGATACTCTGACATCAAGTGGTAGAAGTCCCAAACTTCCAGCCCCAGGATCACCTGTGATAATAAGCAAGAAATACAGGGAAAAATAAATACCTAAACTATTATACTCCAATATATGCTAACAAAATAACAGTACTGCCATTATTAGACAGTACAGCAATACAAACAACAGTCCTGGCATCAACATCACACACTAAAATATTTCTTTGAATTGCTCATCAGTGCTGACTTAAAAAATGTCTGGCTTATCATATGCAGCTGATGGTATCTTCTGCATTCCAGATGGTCCTGGAAGAAGTTAAGCAAAAGGTAAGGACAACATCATTGCAATTAATAGTAACCCAGGGGGTAATACTTTTTTTCCTTTTATATGTCCATTAACTATAATTTTAGCAAGAACTTGAATGACAATGCCAACCTAAGCTAGTCAATCGGAATGTGTTGTTAACGCAGCAATCTTCAATCCATCCCCCCAAAAAATATTATTGTGAAATAAGGTAATGTAATGATTTGTTTTTCTATACAACAGTATTCAACAATTGAGATACAAAAGCCTACCTAAAATCTCCTCCTGTGACATGCTTGCTGTCCCTGAAACAGTAATGCCAATGTCAAGAACATGCTGTTCTGCACTTTTCTGGAAGCTGACTGGATCCCTGACAGTGGACAGGAATGCTTCATGTGGTGTTAATGATGGCTCTGTAGCACCCCCCCAGTACTCATCCGATCATGGTCCACTGTAACTACTCTCCTCCATGCAGATGAGATCATGTCAGTGGCCCTATGGCACACCTGGTCATATGTACTGCTGTGGCCTCCCACGACATTAACATCTGTGACAATCTGCTGCCATATCTGCATTCTGAGTGACATTTATCCACATCCTCTTTCAAGCAGGAAGGCACCATGTTGCCTAAAAGAGTCAACAATGACCTAATTCTTGGTGAAGGGTGTTTTTTGAGGATTGAGATGCCTGGGTGGCATAGTCCGAAGTGTCTTAAAAGACAACACAAGGATAATACCATAAGTATCACATAATTACAAGATAACTGTTCCCAGACAAAACAGAAAAAGTAGTATTTCAATATTACCCACTGGGGAAACATAAAACAGTCTAGAGATTTGAAATACAAATGACAGGCTGGATGCAAAAAACAGAGCAACAATAGCAACTTATCCTTGTTTGTGCATAACAGAAATGCAGTTTTGTACCCCCCCCAAAAAAAAAAACTGGCAAATGACACATTTTGCTAACAAACCATCTTTGAAATGTTAAAAGTGCTATCAAATGAACTGTCCCTGAAACATGTCTACATATTTAACACAGAACATTCCATTTTAAGATATTTCCAAATATGTATACCTGTGAAATGACCTGACAAACATATCCATGGCATCATTACACTTCTAACTAATGCATACAGATAAAAGTGTAAAAGCCTTTGCTAAATAAAATAATAAACTATTATACAATTTTTTTAATTACATTCCAGTATATGCAGTATTTAGATGATAAAATGAAAGCATACTTTCTCAAGTGCAGTAATCCTCTGTGCAGATATGTCCCAAAGTAATAGCCTTTTTTCTGTGTTCTACACATAAACAAACCTCCTCACCTTCAGTTTCCTTAGCTACATGGTTGCCTTTTTATGGTATAAATTTAGAGCTGTCAGCACAGTGAATATTCAAATCAGGTGTGAACTCATTAGAATTGCTGAATCCCAAATACTTGACGCTGTGTTGCAAATGTAAACATAGTGCAGGCATTCCCTCAGGGTTTGTTTTTAATGGATTATAACTGAATAATTACTGGTTGGGAGAAGGAAACCACAATAGTGTTTCAGGCTGCCCTACATCATGTGGGTGTGTCAGGTTAGTGTACTAAATGTTTATGTTACTAAATATAAAATAAATACTAATAAGATAATAATATAAAAACTTGAAAACAAGTTATATATTAGTAGCTTTGAGCTTCAACAAAGGCTTGATAGAAATGTAGTCATTCAAACCAGGTTCTTTGTTTGATTCCAAGAGAATTGTTCGTGAATTGTTCTTTAACAATTAATTGCAATTAATTAAGTTATCCATTTACCAACTGTGTATATATACCCAGGGACCACTCCCTGACATTGTCTGAGGAAGTTGCATTGTGTGACGAAAACGTGTTATACTTAGAATTTTTTGCGTTAATAAAGTCATGTTTTTTACCAGTACTACGTGGTACAAGTTGTGCTTTTACATCTTTTGCTCTGTGGATATTCATTGGCGTTTTTCTCCTCCATCACTGGTTTGTTGGAAGAATAGTTGTGCTTTACCGGTGTTTCTTCCTTTTTTGGTTTTGGTCATTATTATGGAAGTTCTGGGGGAGACCAGAAACGTTGATATCCCTGATTCCTCACTTCATTCGGAAGTGGGTGAAATTCGCAAACTCACTGGTCAACTGAGTCAACTTATTGACATTTTATTACCTTTGGGACAGGGTTTACAACAAATGTTATCTAAATCTGCTAATCCCACATGGGGAGGTTCCAAAAACACCCCTGCTCTTTCTAACATTGATGGTTCTTTCCTGTCGACTAGCCGAGGACGTCATCCTACTGCTATGGATTTCTTTAGAACACCACAAGCCTTACAGGTGGGCAATGAACGTTCTTCGAGCTTGCAGGAAGATAATGGAAACATTTGTACACCGCCAACTTCTTTCCAGGACTGGTACAAGGAAGCTCCTTGTTTTGATTATAATCGAAAAAATGTTCCAAACGCTGACAAGGGATGCAGTTTTACAGATTCTCTAGCTACACTTGAGACTTCATTATACAGGTACCGTAGTTTACTACTAGACAATATGTACCTGAATGAATGTCTCCACAAGCATATAGTTCCAAAAGGTCTTAGGGTCTATAAATACCCTAATAATGTCATCGCAGGTAGCGATTTTCATGTTGAACTTATTAATGCATTTGATAAATGTGGGCTTGAGATTGTACAGGCCATTGTTAAAAGGAATGAGAAGAAAATTGCACTTTTAGACAAGGATATAGAATCTATTAATCAGGTTGTTACTAGTGATTTAATGTTTCAAGTTGAAAAAGAAAAAAAGAAATATTATCAAATTAGAAAAGATGTTGATAGCAAATGTAATGAAATTCTTCAAAGAAAGTATAAAAAGTTACACAGAGATGTTAGAGAGTATGATGAGGGATGCCAGTACCCTGCTCCACCTTCTAGCAAATTCCAGTTTCACAAAACACGCAACCAGGGCCCCATTTTGAATACTACACTTCATGACAATGTACATGAAGCAGAGAGATTTCAGGATCAGGGACCAGAACCACTCCCCAGGAGATCCGAAAGGATACATAACCAATGTAAAGTATATTAGGATCAGCCTTTTTCCCCCCAACTGTCATCATTACAGAGAAGGGACGAGGAACAACAGGAACAACTCTCCAACCCAAGTTCAATTTTGGGATTAGATGCTATAGAAATTGGTAATGAAACTATTTCTGATATTCATGACCATGTTTGCATCAAGGAAGGTTACACTATATACAACTACAGTCATTTAAATGTTACTGACACTTATTTTGAGTTGTTTATGAAAGGATTCAAATATATTCCAAACAGGTGCAGTAATGTTACTAAGGTGATACTGGATTTAAATCTTTTTATAAGAAAACTAAATCTTGAAAACATTTTGGAAAATGGAGAATTTTCCAACCAAAATTTTCCACACAGACCCAGTACTTTCAACCCTCCATTACATCCACAACTTAAAAATTTGGAAAACAGGATATAACAGAAAATTAGGAATCAATTTAGGAAAACCAGATATTCACCCAACTTGTCTATCTCTGAAAGTTCTTTGTTACATGAGCTTTGACAAGATATTAGTATCAGAGTCATGGAACCAGACAAAGGGGGTGGGATGGTCATTATGGATCAAGTTATGTACGATGGCAAAATGTATACTATATTAAACAACAAGTCTAGATACAGTACAGTATCTCTCAATGAAATTAACATCGCTTATAGAAAAATAGACTTAGCTATTAAAGACTTACTAGATCAAGAAGCCATCGATTACAGTACTTATATCTTTTTAGATAAAACTCAGCCTAGGGTACCTTCGATTTTCGGAGTACCCAAGGTACATAAAGATATTTTAGATCCTCCTCTAAGACCCATAGTGGCCGCACAAGGTTCTAAGATCTCCCGTCTATCTAAGTTCTTGGATTGGAAATTCAAGAACTTGTGGCCTAAGGCCAGCCATTTACTAAAAGATTCCTGGGAATTTTTGAGGCAGGTTACTCCTAAACTTCTAGTTCCTGATTTAAAATTCCTGACCATAGATGTGGTAGACCTGTTCTCTGTGATACCACATGAGACAGGTTTACTATGGTTGGAAGAAGCACTTACACTTTGTCCAAACATCAGCAGTAATGACATTTTTGTCATTTTGGAATTAATGGAACTAGTTTTGTATAACAACTTTATCTATTTTTCAGGAGAATATTACAAACAAACGTCAGGCATTGCCATGGGGGCAAATTGTGCCCCAACTTATGCAGATATCATCCTTTCTGTTTGGGAAAATTAATATGTTCTCAACAGTTCTTTCAAGGACCATTGGATAGCTTATTTTAGATTTTTGGATGATATCTGCATTTTTTGGACAGGGCCTGTTGCCATTATAAAGGATTTCATGGAATTCCTAGCATCTACTACAGATTTCCTAATGTTCACCTATCATATCCATGAAGGTAGGGTTGAATATCTTGATGTCCTCCTTAGTATTGACCAAGGTTCATTCAGATCTACTGTTTATAGAAAACCTACGTTTTCTAACAGTTATATACATTTTAACAGTTCACATCCCTTGCACCAAAAAAGAGGTATCATCAAGGGTCAATTGGTCAGAATATCTCAAATGACCTCTAATGACGAAGACTTCTCGGTGGAATGTTACAAACTTTTCCAAATGTTTAGAGATAGAGGTTACCCAGAGGAGTTTATTTACAATATATGGGAACAAGTCAAAGAGGGTAGAAAAGACAGATTTAGACCTATTTTGGGCTTGGGACCATCTGTCAATGTTCCCAATAGAATGAACAATCAACTAGATTTTAAAAAAGCCTTCATTACAGAATTTAGTGCAAATTCTGGCATTATCAGGGACATTATTTGCAGTGAGTGGGAAACTTTCAAGGACATCACTGACTTACAGAATATACATGGCAAGGATATTAGAACAGTTTTTCGCAAAGGGAAAAATGTACAAAACACCCTGGAAGTAGGATCTTTTCAGCATAACACTTCCCATAGACGCAATGGTACCTACAGATGTGGGTCCTGTGCACAATGTTCTTATATAGTGCACAATGAGGAAATACATCTTTTAGCCAAAAATAAAACTATTAGGGCTACAGCATATTTTAATTGTAATAGCCATGGAGTGGTTTATTTAGCCTGTTGTTTGAGATGCCTGGCATATTATGTGGGTAAAACTGAGCGTACCCTAAAACGTAGAATTTATGAGCATTTGTATGATATACAAAAAAGAACAATACTAATGCTCTGTTTAGACACACATCAGTATGCCCTTCAGCAAAATACCAGTTTTTTGTTTTAGAAAGCATCACTAGAGATACTAGGGGTGGACCATGGCAGGTGAAAATGGAATGCCAAGAGACTTACTGGCAGATTCTCTTGGAATCAAACAAAGAACCTGGTTTGAATGACTACATTTCTATCAAGCCTTTGTTGAAGCTCAAAGCTACTAATATATAACTTGTTTTCAAGTTTTTATATTATTATATTATTAGTATTTATTTTATATTTAGTAACATAAACATTTAGTATACTATTGTATTTAACATGCATTATTTTAGAAATGTGTTTTAAACTTTTTAAAATGTTTTTGCTTCTTTAACAATTAATTGCAATTAATTAAGTTATCCATTTACCAACTGTGTATATATACCCAGGGACCACTCCCTGACATTGTCTGAGGAAGTTGCATTGTGTGACGAAAACGTGTTATACTTAGAATTTTTTGCGTTAATAAAGTCGTGTTTTTTACCAGTACTACGTGGTACAAGTTGTGCTTTTACATCTTTTGCTCTGTGGATATTCATTGGCGTTTTTCTCCTCCATCACTGGTTTGTTGGAAGAATAGTTGTGCTTTACCGGTGTTTCTTCCTTTTTTGGTTTTTGTGTCAGGTTATTCTTACAAAGTCTTAGATGTAAGTTTGGAACTGTAAGTAATCAGCACACAATTCACAGGTTCTGTTCATTAACATCCAAACTACCTTTCATTTGTTGGCAACTGGATATATTTTATTGCCATTTAATGTCCTCACAGATTTTAAGGACAATGATATTGAATGTCTTACAGACTGCATGGCCCAGATTACTTGTCAGATAAGAAAAGAATGACCAACAAATACACAGAAGTAAGACAGAGCTGCATATTTGCAAGTAATTGTCACAACTGGTTGTGTGATCACTTAGTGCACTACATCCAAAAATAATAAATGCTCAAATAACAGTTGTAGGGTTTCATATTACTGTAGATGGTGTTGCAGCTGGTTGTATGCAGAATGATTTCAGTTCTTTGCTGCAAAGCTGTTTGTGTGGCAAAGAGGGATAAGGCACCTTTCCTGTGCTCTAAAGGGTAATTGGAGTGAGAGTTCAAATCCAGACCTATGTAGAAATATCTCATGTATGAACATGTTCTAGTGTGTATGTCATAGAATGCTTTTCCTCATTTCAACTGCTTGTCCTTCTTTCCTTTCTCTTTTTTTTATTGGGGGGGCATTGTTTGTGAGATGCACCACTTATCACAAACATGGGAAATGGAGAAAAATGAATGTCAGGTTTGGCTGTGCTTATGTCATTTGTGAAGCACGGCAGTGCACAAACTGGACTAGTGGGCCAACCAGGAAGCAGACAGAATACCTGCAAACAGGGCATCTGTAAAAGGGCAAGGGTCAAAAAGAATACATTGTTGCAATTTCTGTATTTCATCATGCAAGTGTGCTTAGCAGCATTTCATGGCAGTTAGCAGCATTTCATGGCAGTTAGCAGGGTTCCCCAGCAGCTACAGCCATTGAACACATGCAGACAGGACTCAGAAAGCCAATATTTGAAACTGGACACATTCTATTAATTCTGTTGGGCAAAGCACAAGCTAACTAAGCAGTGTTGAGTGGCAGTTAACACAAATAACTTAAGAATGATTAGGAAATTAGGAAATTTTACATAACCAGTCCTGTGGCAGCAGGTGTAAGTGTAGGGCTACAGTACAGAGGGTCCTGGGTTCTAGTGCAGGGTGTGTAACCTACTTTTACTGTTGTGATAGTACAGTTTATAGCAGTGAATTGAGAAATAGACAAATGTTATTTCAAAATTTTTGTGGCAACAGATATAAGTATAGGACTGTCATATACATGATTACAGGTTTTAATACAGGATATTCCAGACATTTTTACTGTTGTTCCACTTCCCATTATACTCATTCTTACTTATAACACTTTAGATAGTGGAGCAGATATGAATTATATGTATGAGGGATGAGACACCATTATTGCATTTTCAGATTTATGACTAAGGGTATGCTGTCTATTAATTCTGCTATCTGGACTTGTATTGCCTTCAAAATTAACTAAGACACATACACAACTGGATCTAGATCCAATAACCTTTTTTGGGACGCACACATACATGTGTAACAGCTCAAACATTCACCTGTATTTCTGTATGATTCCTGACTATATCTGAGCAGCACTACTTCTGTGGCAAGATGGAAAATCACCACTGTAAAAGAACATTTATGCCCCTAGTGCATGCCTGCAAACTTAACTCACCTAACAGTTACCTTCCATTTTCCAATATATATTTCCAGGTTACATCAGTACACATCCCTTAAACTAAGGCCAAATGTCAGATTAACTTTCCAGTTTCAATTATTTAATTCCTCCTTGTTTGGCACTACTGTGATCTGCTTAACATTGCTCAAATGCAGTTGACATTGTTGATTGGGTTTAGGCACTACTAGGAAATGAGATAACTGGAAATGGAGGGAAAGCATCAGTTTCCATTTCTCTAGTTTGGCTGGCAGATATGGCTGGCATTGGAGAGGAAGGTGGACAGTTTAGGACACAGAGATGGGTTGTCCAGGAGTCCAAGATATTTATTGGACTCCTAGTAAAGCACCACAGCCAAATTTTTCTGCAAGGGTACTACTCTGACATGGAATAGTTTGGCCCAGGTTGTATCCAGTGATACTGGTATCCCATGCACTGAAGAGCAATGATGGCATCATCTTAATGACCTATATAAGAGAAAAAGTAATACTCTCAACCACTGGTTGCAGGAATTTGAGATTGCAGACATCCCATAGCTGTGTAAGTATGACAATAAGAGAGTACTTGTAAAACTTAGAAAGCTAAAGATAGGCAATACTGATATGCATAATGCTCTTCTGTTATTTTCTGTTCTTTCCCCAGCTCCCACCGAACATGAGTTCACTTGACAGGCAAATGTTGCTTGACTAGAGAGACTTGAGGGATGCAAGTGATATGTATGCAGCAGAACAGAAATATTATTGTAGCATTAAAAGTTAAAGACAGCTTTTTCGGTCTTTTATAGAGTTGTATCAAATTGAGCATGCATATCCCTACTGCAAAAGCAAGTATGCATGCATTAATCTGTAGAACAAATGAATTGTAAGAGTGCAATATTAGACTGTAGTCAGAGGTTGTGGGTTCAAATGCTATGGCTCACAACTATAAAATGCTGTTATTTCTTCAATAATATTTACATTAAATTAAAAACTCTATACCAGTACCACAAATGTCCTGCTTTAAACTGTAATCTGTATAACTGGAATATGCATTTGTGCAATGTATGCACATTTCATGGATTGCTTTCAGTAATTTGTAGTATAGTGTGCATCTGTTAGGATATATACTTAAATGTACTACTTCAGATAAAAGAGCTATGTAATTGTATTAATACATTGTATGTCACATATGACGGTACTAGTTTTATCTCATTTTTCTTTCACCCCCAACCCTTATCTCTCTTTTTTTATTCTCTGTTATGTATCATCAAAATGTCTCCATGTCATCCATGTGTACCACATCACTAAATGCTAAACAGCACAGTGAGGTAGGCCAGTCCCAGTGGGTAAGGCTGCCCCTGCTCCACCGGCTCCAGCACCAATGTGCAGCACATTTGGGAGCCAACCTGGAAGCACTGCCTCTGCTGCCCCTACACTACCTGTAACTTCAGGTAGTACTGCCTGGAAGCTGGTGCAATGGTACCCTCTAGGAGCAGTGGCAAAAGTGATGATTTCAACACCCCCAGGGAGTCACCAGTGATGGTGCATAGGGTCTTGTACCGCACCACTGGTGTATGCCTAGACCAGATGGACAGGCTGCTCTCCCCCATGGTCCATAGTAGGAGGAGATATCAAGCATTCCAGCCACCAGTGAATTAAGGAGACAGTGTTGAAAGTCCAGTGGGTGAGGACTCAATTCTCACTTCTCCAAGCTTGATGCCCATGAGCCTACATTGTCTCCTCCCTCACCTCAATCATGTCCCCCAATCTTTTGTGTCCATCACTATCCCTGTCTCCTGTCTTGTCTTGTACATTTGCATTTGCTTTCTCACCTACCCAACTTACCTGACCCAGACATACCTATATCCCTTACCCAGCAGCCCTCTCTTACTGAATTTAAAAAAGAAATGGGCATCTGTCCCACAAAAAAATGTCCCATAAACAGCTCTCCATTTCACACATGTCTTTTTGACACACTTGATTTGGTCCAATTGGCTATACAATTTGATTGTGTTGTTGTCACCCCTCTTTGTGGAGGTGACAGTCCAAATTCAGTTAATATTCTGTACATATTTTCAGTCTACACTGTTAAGGAAATGGATACCTATGGTTCTTTCCTACCTCCCGTCTGCACATTCCTGTATTGCTCTCCCTTTGTTCTTCCCCCTGCTTGCTCCACATTTTATCACTTCCTATCTACCCCATTTTAACACCTACATTCTGGTAAAAAAATAGAATCACACACAACACACATAAGTAGCAGAAAAAAGTAATGGATCTCTTCACTTTTTGGGCTTAATGTTTGCGTGGAGTTTCTCATTGCACAACAATGTGCACTGACACTGAACAATGGTACAATGCTGTGTTTATCTCAGCACAATGCCACTTAAACCCACTCTGCTATGCCAACACACAGCAACACATGTACTATAAAGATTTCATGTCATTGCATTACCACTGTTTATTTAAAGGTTTTAAAAAGTATTAGATACACCTGGATTTGAACCCAGTATCATCTGGGCTCAAAAAGAAATGCATAAACACTAATACTAATACTAAGTTTCAGACTTTTTGCAATATGTCTCATGTCTGCATACTGCTTAACTACGTGCAAACATGGAAAGTATTGAAAATGTGTCCCTGCCATGCACAAACACTTTGCCAACTGTTGAGCAAACCTGCTGTTTGCCGTGCTATGGAAAAGTAAATATCATGTAATACTACTGTTTACTGTCCATGTCCTGTCTATAACATGAAATTACATATAGAAGCATAAAACTGAAGGCCCTATCTAACAATATTTCACATATGTACAATACAGCCATGTGTTGCCTCCCCAAAGCACAGCAACATTGGTGCCTCAGTACTTTTTTCACACATATATCACCTACACTACAGACATTAATATCAAATGTTGTTATAATATGCAATGCACATCAATCTGGCAACATACAGAGCTAGAACTATTAACCCATAAGCCTATAAAGCCTTATCTGCAAGGCTAGGAGATTGATCAGCAAGGACCTTGTCCACAGGGACATAGGTGACTGTCAACACATTTGACCCAACCCATTTTGGTTTTGTCAAGGTAGATTCTGCTTACTAAACATTGTGGACTTCTTTGATAATGGACCCAAAGACCTGGATGAGGGAAAACAGGACATACTGCTGTGTTGATTTATTCAAGGCCTTTGACACTATCCCCATTCAGGTATCATCGAGAAACTCTCCCATCTGGGATTAACTCATACATTACTAGATGGATAGCCAAGTGGTTTACTGACAGAAAGCACAATGTCATAGTTAGGGACTGCACCTCCACCACTAGACCACTTACCAGTGGAATACCGCGAGGATCTATGCTTGGCCCTCAACTGTTTGGAAATTATTTCTCTGAACTCCAGACAAAGGTAAATGGCCTGTGGCATACCAAGTTGGAAGATAACTGTCCTATAGAGTTACACACAAACAACGAGGCACAGTGCAAACAAAAGACTAATAAACAGAGGTAACACTGTGAAGAGGACAAACGCACCGACAGCAGGATATATAGTAAAAGTTTATTCTAGAGTAAAACATTTGAACAATCACCACGTATTTCGTCATAGACTGTAAGACTTCTTCAGACACTAACACATTACAATTAACATATATATATATATATATATATATATATATATATATATATATATATATATATATATATTTATATATATATATATATATATATATATATATATATATATACTAACAAATCATTCAAATTGGCCAATAAAAAGCTATGCAAACCAATCCTCATGAATATTAATAAAATTAATTAAAAGCTGAATGCCCTATCATTAGGTTCATGTACAGCAATAAAACATATATTTTAGTATATCTTCAAGTATGTGAAAACATTGGGAACATATTGTAAAAAACAGTTGATATTTTTATATATTTAATTGTGTATAATAATTGTAATGTGTTAGTGTCTGAAGAAGTCTTACAGTCTATGACGAAAAACGTGGTGATTTTTCAAACGTTTTACTCTAGAATAAACTTTACTGGATATCTCGGCTGTCCGGTGCATTTTGTCCTATAGAGTTCCCCAACTATGTTTATATATTAAAGAAGGGGCTGACACAGACAAATAATTGGTTCCAAACTCACAGACTGAACCTTAAAGCAAAAAAATGCCTCACTGCCCCATTTGGCAATGATGGACCCCTGCTAATTATGATATACATAGTACCCTCTTATTTCAAATGCAGTGTTGCAAGACTTGGGAACACATGTTGATAGCAATCTACACTTTAATCACTATGTGTTCATAGTAGTGATACACACATTCTACATTGCGCCCCTCAAAAATAAGGCCATCACATCCAAATCCAGGGGGGTAATAGCTCTGCTATATTCTACCCTTATCAGACCACTAATTGAGTACAATGCTCCCTTCTGTCTGTACCGCACCAGACATCTGAAGCAACTGGAAAAAAACACAGAGGTTTGTCACTGAAATAATCAAGGGCCTCCAAAACATGACAAACATGGAAAGACTGAAAGACCTGTTACTGTACTCATGCAGGCTGCTGAGAGGTGACCTATGCCTGGCCTACAGAGCAGTCTAAGACCCTGCCCTACTGGAAATGCTGGACATCTTCAATCAAATGGGACAACAATAACTTGCTCCAGGGATCTCAACCTAACATGTGCCATAAACAGAACATGCTGGGGAAACATATATATCTCCCACTGATTGCCATTCCTCTGTCCTAGGCTCCCATTACATGTGACGCAGTGCTCCTCAATGACCCTATTCAAGCTCAACTTTGACAACTGGATGGGTGATTGCAAATTCACCCTTGGGGTGGCACCTATGTTCCTCAATGGCCAGTTGGCACTGATCAGAAATCTCT
The DNA here is from genome assembly GCF_019279795.1 of Protopterus annectens. Classification (NCBI taxonomy): domain Eukaryota; kingdom Metazoa; phylum Chordata; order Ceratodontiformes; family Protopteridae; genus Protopterus; species Protopterus annectens. The sequence continues at coordinate 292,371,361 of NC_056750.1, read as the reverse complement.
CTGTTAAAATGACCATCTAACTATGCTCAGTAAGGGCACTTCTGTTTTTACACAGCTAGGCTTGTTAACACCCTAGGACCATTAGGCTAAGTAACTTCCAATAAACCTATGAAGCTATGAACCTATGCAGGCCTCCCAACATATTCTCTCCAACATGCCTTGCTGATGTCATCCACTATAAATTGACATATAGTCTTGTAAAAGTCAGACTTGTGCAGTGCCACTTGCATAAAGTACTGAGTTATGTAGTCTGTGTACTTAGGTATGGGTTCTGTTCTCAATGCAGTTAACTGGGGTGGGGGTTGTGCTCTTGCTTGACATTACAGATTTCCTTTTACAACAGCATGTAGGACACTGTTATTACCATATTCTCCTGGGCAGACACTCCTGATGTCATTAGTTATAAAGTGTTGTCTGAGACACTCCAAGTCAGACTTCAGTTGTGGTGCTTGCCTTAAATGCAGAGGTCTGTAGAGTGTGTACTTAGGTAGGGTTTCTATTCTCACTACAGTGGTGTGTGTGTGTGTGTGTGTGTGTGTGTGTGTGTGTGTGTGTGTGTGTGTGTGTGTTTGTACTCTTGCTTGACATTAGAGATAGCCTTTTACACCAGCCTGTGGGACACTATTACCATATTCTCTTCAACAGACATGGCTGATGTAATCGGTTATATCAGATTTCTAGATATACACAATTCCCACCATGGCAAGGTCAAAAACTGGCCTGAAAGACAGGCAGAAGCTACCTGAACCTATATGATACAGATTTTTCAGTCTATACACATACATCATGGCATGGTTTGTAGGCCCTGTGTTTTCTTGGTGAGAATTCCCTGTGGTCTCTCCAGCTGCTGCACATGTCTGTTGAGGTACATACAAAACAGAGAATTATACTCTATTAGTGTTCTGATGAGGTTCAAGTACAGTGCTTGTCATACAATCCTAAGATCTGAATATGATGGCATGACTTATAATGCGCACAGTATAGGCTTTCAATACCATTATGGACACTTGGTGGTTGAAGTTCAGATTGCTATATGCATGTGTTCCAATGCTTGCATCACTGGGTTTCAGCATAGCAGGACTGTTGTCAATGCTGTAATTAGCATGGAATTCCACTTTTCAGAAGGATAAAATAAAGGTACATTTCTACAGTTATTTGTAGACCATGTGGCTTTGTAACCAATCATTTGTCTGTGTTACCCCTCCTTTAGTATATTACCATCATAGGTGGACTCAATGATTGCACCCAGTATGCAATAACCAGCAAATGTGATAAACCAAAGACTATATACTTTAGCCTGAACTGTCGAGAAATAGACTCCAAACAGAAAAGGGCCAAGCACAGATCCCTGGGGTACACAAATGGTGATAGCTCTACTGGTACAGGTTGATTCACCAACTTTCACATTATATGCTCTGTCAGTGAGCAAACTGGTCAACCATCTACTGACATGAGGTTTAATCCCCAACTGGGAGAGTTTCTCAATGATCCCTGAGTGGGGGATTGTGTTCAAACCCTACATCAGTTGAGGATATCCAGTATGCACTGTCTTATCTACATCCAGGCCTATCACACAGAATCAATGGGCTGTGACAACTTCACAGTTCACCTATCACATGACTCATCACATACACCTTCCTGATATGGCTTAATACCACTTCGACACACTCTCCACACAGACTATGTTGCTGCAGAAGGGTGTTTTCAACATGCATCTATGTGAGTTGGTGGGGGAACAGCACCTGATGCATGCATGTATAGACATATCCTGACTTTCCTCATCTATGCGGTAGACCAACATGTCATCATGGACCTTTCTAAATGGATACTAGTGATATCCCAGATGTGTGCAACAGACCTGTGTGAGTTGGTAATGCTACATTATGTCTGTTACATCTGTTAGATGTCCTCAAAGAGATCATCAAGGGCATGCATGGCAACATCATCCTTTTGAACTTGACATGCTCAAGGCATCTGACAAAAATCCACACTGAGATATTCATTCAGCATTGTCAGATGTGGTCATATACACCTATATCACCAAGTGGGTAGACCAGTGTATCACATACATGGCATCTAAATATGCTGACATGTGTGAAGTGACCTATATCTCAGGTCCAGTGATCAGGTCTGTACATCAGGGCTGTCTGCTAGGCCCATTCCTGTCCATTATTTAAGTAATGGACATCACAGATGACATACACATCCTGTGTCCAAACATCTGCTTGAAGGAGTACAGACTGTGAGCAATTGCTGACTCCAACTGTGATATTAATAAAATACAAACAGTATCAACACACTCCAAAGATTGCTGCCACACCCACGACAACACCTGCAATAACAAGAAAACATGGGGGCATTTGTTACGTTAGGAAAACAAACATACAACCCAAGTGTAATGTAGATATCACACCATATAATTAGACCAGTAGGTATGTGACCTGTGTCCTGCTACAGATGGCAAGTGGAACATCCACTAGCATGTGCTCATAGTGCTGATTACTTCCTTATATGTAACACAAGTGCTGAGTATATGAAGGACATCCAGATCAGAGGCCATAATGCCTCCATAGTTCCCAGCCTTCATCACACAAATAACTGAGTACAGTGCACCCCACTTCTTGTACCTCCCAACGCATCTGCCACTGATGTGTAACTCAAGTTTACCACATTTGTCGCAGTGAGCTGTCACATAACTTATTGCCATACCTAGGTATTCATTTTGTGGCTTAAACATTACTGCCTGATTGTGTGGAACCCCCATCAACTTCTTACACCAGATGCATGTGTGCTACCTGTTCTGGTGATGCAAACAGTACATACATGGGCATTTGACAACATTAATGACATGGATAACATATGTGACAGTATGGATTCTGCTCTCTCTCTCTCTCTATATATATATATATATATATATATATATATATATATATATATATATATATATATATATATATATATATATACCATGCACACCACTCAACTAGCCTGTTTTCATAGGATCATAGGATCATAGAAAGTTACTATGTTATTGACCCTAAGGTCCTTATGAGCGTAGACAAGAGTTTAGCCCCTGCATAGACAAATTAGCACCTGATGCCTCTGCCCAGCAGGGACAAGGTGGAATCCCAGGGATGTATTTTCTATTTCCCATCCAGTTATCCAGGTTAAGTTTAAAAAGGGGTAAAGAGGTACTCTTCTTGATGTGGAAAGGGAGTCTATTCCATAAGTTCACAGGTTCATAGGTGTTTACTAGGCTAATGGCCCTGGAGCCTTTACAAGCCTAGCCCATAGGATTACCCTAGCATCGTGCCACCCGACCTTAGTTCGCAGTGCCTCTGTTGAGTAGAGCCACTGGAGTGATCCCTGGGGTGACTTTCTTATTTCCCATCCACTCATCAAGATTTCTCTTGAAGAGGGCCAGTGAGGAGCTCTGCTTGACATTCTGGGAAGTCTATTCCATATCATGGGCAGTGCCTAGGTTATGAACTTGTCCCTCCAGCTTGTTCTGTTGATTGTGGTAAATGATCTGTTTATACCATTCCTCAGGAGGTTGTAATCAGATCTGGAAATTTTCATTTTTTTGTTTGTCGCTAGTTAGAGGGGGGGGGGAGATGGTGACTTCAAACGTGACCGCTTTATGGTCAGATCTTACAAGGGAGGATGATACTGCAGGGATGCTGCAGAGGTTGCTCATGTTGGTTAATACCAAGTCCAAGATAGTATCACTTCTTGTGGGGGTGTCAACTAGCTGTTCCAAAGTATTTGAATTGACAAATCAAGGAATCTCTGGGCCTTTGTGTTCTGGCATGAGTAGTTCTTTCAGTCTATGTTTGGGTAGTTAAAATCACCCAGGATCAGGGTAAACAGTTGAATCTTAATAAATTTGAAGAGGTCTAGATAGGCAGTTTGGGCATCTTGGGCCAGATCTGGGGGCCAGTATCTAGCTGTGATTTGTACAGGGGTCTTGTCAATGGCTAACTTCACCTGGAATGTCTCCTGTGCATCATACTGTTTGACCAGCCTGGAGGTGTGTATGTCTTTAATATATATATTGAAACTCCACCTCCTTTGGCTTTACTACCCACAGTCTGGGGTCTGAATGTATGATAGGATGAGTAACCAGGTATGACTGGGGTGCTCTCCTCAGTTTTGAACCAGGTTTCTGTGACTGCGCAGATATCAGCATTTTCCAGGATTAAGAATGCTTGCAATGAATTCAGTTTCATGTTTAGATTCCTAGCATTTAGCAGCATGACCTTTAATTTGGGTTTGGTTGAAATTTTTTTATGTTGGTGGTTATAACCTCATCACTTTTTCTAAAAATGGCAATATGGGGGAGGCAAGTGCCTTTGCCAGAAGCCTGAAGCCCAAGTGAGACAGATGCAGGCCATTTCTGGCAAAGCATCATGGTGTATCAATCATATCTTCCCAGGCTGCCAGGTACTGGATCTCCCTGGAATGACACCAGAAACTAAGCCAATTGTTAAAGTCAATCATTTTCTGTTTGTATTGAGGCATCATTCTGGGTGATGGTAGAAGGCTGCTTAAGGCTAGGGACATACCTGCCTGGGACACATATTCAGCGAGTTTAGTAATATCACATACAGGTATAGTAGTGTCCCTCTTAACACCTCCAGCAGATGTTACAGTGCCAGGACAGTGTGTGAGATTACCCTCATAGAGTGTGGATGTATCATGATAGTTGTACAAGTGTGTTTGTACAGAATCATCTCTTATCACTCCACATCACATATGTTATGTCAGAGGTATGAGATTATCGGTGGTATTTTTCTGATATTGTCCATGATTGTGCTTGCACCTTTTAATGTTGTCCATGAACCTTTATCTGTGTCCCACTTGCTGGAGACCTCTGCTGAGATTACACTCATATTCAGGCAAATCAGTTTGCACAGCTTCACAATATACACCCTGCCGCAATTGTATGTCAGGTCCCTGACAGATGTCCTCTGCATTATTCATGTAAGGATGCTTATCTTACAAAGACAACCCCATTGTTATGTCACCTTGTGTGACAGTCACATAATAGACATTTTCACTGTGCAGTCCCTACTGTACCATATTGTTATGCAGCTGGCGTTGCTGCTACAACTGTATTCTATTGACATGTCCTCATCTGCTGTACATTAGGTTGTTTCACCTGTTCTCTTTCCTGTGTTCATTCCTACAGTTCATCTGTGTGTTCCTATTCAATACACACACACTTCCCCTGAGTGTTTATTTCACATGGTAGTCCATGTACCCTTACAAAGCATTTATACAACTTCAGTACAGAATGCCAGGAATGGAATTTCACAATACTCTGCACTGTAGATACACTCTCCTGTACTGTATTTGAACCATATTCTTAACACTCATACCTCTCAACTGCCCAGATTTTCATAGAATGTCCAGATGTGTTCCTTATCAAATCTGTAGCTTTCTGTGATATCACTGGGATGATCTCAGGACTGATGTGACTCAATTACATACATTTGAATTTCAGACTTCAAATCCTTCAGAAAATGTATCGGCAAAAATCCTTGGTTATTCTACTACTTTTCTATAAGGAAAATATGTCAGGTATGTCTCTATTTATGGGGCATTAACACCCTATTATTTTGGTCTTTGTCCAGATGTCTTGCACTAAGAGACGGAGAGATATCTGTGAAGCTCTTATGATCATTGTGGTACTCCCTGCAAAACCGTAGACACTCAGAGCTCAGATTTAAACAGGAGTGCTAGAATCCAGTCACCATGGCCAGCTTAAAAATAAAAATCTTTAATCAAAAACAAAAGAAATATAAAAGATGACCACTTTCAGACAAAAACCCTTCTTCAGATATTAAAAGCACACAGCAAAGCAACAACTTAAAAGCACTAAAGAAACCACAAGGCATAGAGTCAACCAATGGACACATAGTATCAGTTAAACAATCTCTGTTCTCTGAGTGCTAGCTTTAAAGGGACAGTGCCGTTTAAACTAGGCAAACTGTTAGCTCTCAATTTAACAATCCATTTCATCTCAGCAAACTCAATGCTTTGCACAATGTCCCCATCTCTCTTATTTTTTTTCCAATTAATTGTATTACCATAAACTTTAAGCTATGTCTTGGAAAATCCTTTATGAGTCTAGCACGTGCATTTGTTTTATTCTGCAGTCTAATGTCACTAAGTTGTTTCAAAACTCGATCCTTCAACAACATATTGGTTTTGCCCACATAAAAACAAGAACACCCATTACATAAAGCAAGGTATTCTAAGTCCTTGTTCCAAAAACTTGCACAAGAGATACACGCACATCCCTTGCATGACCTGCAAGGAAAGGTACCAAACTTGTTAGTTACAGAGTCAGAGCTCACTCTAGTACACAAATCTCTGTAACACAGCTGCCTCCTAAGGCAAAGAGCATTCCTGAAGCTAAAGCAGGGAGAGAAACCAATAACCCTGGATATGTTCTCAACAAGCCTTAAAATGGACCAATTTTTCTGAATAATGTCACAGACAATGCTGGTATCACCTGAATATGTCAGAGTCATATGGGTGGCATTTACTGGACAACACAGACACTTTTTTGATGGTAAATTGGCCTTTCTCAAAAAAATAGGAGACCCCACTGGTAGAACGGAGGGTCAGGCTTTCATGGAAATGTTTCTTAACCTCATGAATTTTATAACCTCTTTCCACAAAATCACTTGCCAGATTCTTAGTAGTTGTTCTAAACTTTAAATCATTTGTGTGTAGCCTAGAAGACCTTAAAAACTGGCTCTTCATCATTGAATGACAAATGTGTGCTGGATGCATACTGGAACAGTGTAACAAAGTGTTCTCCAAACAATCTTTTCTAAATAACTCTGTGCCAACACCACCATCTTCACACATCACAAGAAATACATCCAAAAAAATCTAAACTGTCACTTGAGTGCACATTAGTAAACTTATGAAATGTAGTGGAGCTGTTCAAGAACTCAATGAAACTATTCAGGTCCTAAATGGTGCACCTCCATAAGAGAAAAACATAATCCACAAAAATTTAAAGTACACTATATGCTGGATAAAGTTATTGTTAGAAAACATAAATTCCTCATCCTATCCAGCCATCGCCAAGTTCACATAACCGTTCACACAGGGTGTCCCCATGGCCACCCCAACTCTCTGTAGAAAGAACTCATTATCAAAAAGAAAGCCATTATTCTTAAAAATAAGGTCAAGAAGAGAGCAAACTAGCTCAATCCAGTGGACAGGCCAATCAGTTCTCTTAACGGGATATGTTCTATCCATCTTAATACCAACATCATTAGGAATCGAGATAAACTACAAACATCAAGCGTAACCATAAGGCATCCCCTTGCATCACCAACAGCCTCCAGTCATTGAGAAAAAGAGCATAAAAAACTCTTGTATCCTTAAGGACAGCAGGTGCAACATCAACTACTGGTCTAATGGTCTTTTCAACATAAATATTGAGTGTCTCTGTAACGCAACTGTGGCACATAGGTGGATCAATCAGGCTCTTGTGGATCTTAGTTAACCATGAATGACCTGCATAACAGGTGAATCAACCAGGAAATATTCATATACATCACTTGATATAATACCAGACAAATGAAGATTACATAAGGATGTACTGACATGTTCCTGTAACTAGTCTAGTCCAGACACAGATTTGCTGTATCCAGGACTGTTTCTAAGCTTCTGAGCCCCCAAAGCCTTTCTGTGTTGGAGGGAAGCCTTCTAGCCTATCAGTGGGAGTCATAAACATTAGGTAGCCTATCTACCACAAGAATGGTTTCTGGCCCAGAAATTGTAGTTTATTGGCCATTTGGCAGTTTTTCCATCTCTTTCAACTTACTGGCTTAAAAGCCCGCATTTGCGCTTGTTTCCCATCATTCCTGTAACTAGTCTAGTCCAGATACAGATTTGTTGAATCCAGGACTGTTTGTAAGCTTCTGAGTCCCCCCCCCCCCAAGCCTTTCTGTGTTGGAGGGAAGCCTTCTAGCCTATCAGTGGGAGTGGTAAGCACTAGGTAGCCTATCTACCACAAGAGTGGGTTCTGGCCCAGAAATTGTAGTTTATTGGCTGTTTAGACAGTTTTTCCATCTCTTTCAACCTTCTGGTTTAAAAGCCTGCATTTGCATTGTTTCCCACCTTTCCTGTAACTAGTCTAGTCCAGAGACAGATTTGCTGTATCATGTTTGCGCTTGTTTCCCACCTTTCCTGTAACTAGTATAGTCCAGATACAGATTTGCTGTATCCAGGGCTGCTTGTAAGCTTTTGAGCCCTCCAATCCTGTCTGTGTTGGAGGGAAGCTTTCTAGCTTATCAGTGGGAGTGGTAAGCACTAGGTAGCCTATCGACCACAAGATCCAGGTACAGATTCTTAGTTTTAGCACTTGAATTTGCTTATTCGTGCTCAGCATCTGTTCAGAACTTGTTGTTAGCACTAAATAAGCTACAAATTACTGCAGCACTCATCCTTCCTCTTTACCTAGAGGAAAACAGTTTTTGTACTTACTTTCCTCACTTGCTTAGAGGAAAAACAGCTCTTATACTCACTTTCCTCACTTGTCTAGAGAAAAGTATTTTTTTATTCAGGCATTTCCAAGGGTCAGCTCCCAGTGTTCTCTCTTTCTATCTGATGAATCTGGGCATCTTGGGGCAATGTAGCAATTGCCTCATATACACAGACAACTCTCTCCTCCTACCACCCAACACCACAACCTGTGAGAGATGCACTTATCTAGCCAAACTGGAGGTAAAGCTCTCTCCAACCACGACTGAACTTGACAGCCAAGAGGAGAAGGTAAACACTTTCACCACACCACACTCATCATATAGTCCCACTAAACCTACACCACCAAAATCCACACATAGAAATACAAAAACATTCACAGAGGATCTCAATAATAATCTGCTCAAGCAACAGAGACCCCCAAAGCATAAATGCAAGCAACCCAAATGAAACAAAGACCACGGACTCAGTGTGCCACTAAACCACAGCCCATAAGGCAAAACACCGTACCCAACACACTAGTCATAGGTGACTCTGTAGTCAGGCACACAGATGTCCCACTCACCAGGCTAAATAAGGAGAAGGTTACTGTCAGCTGCCTGTCAGGTGCTAGGATCCACCACATAACCCATGCACTCAGGTCACTCCACAACAAATACAAATATGAGTCTGTCATTGTCCATGTTGGTGTGAACGACCTGAGACATACCTCCCTGGATTACATGAAAAAAGACATGAAAGAGCTCTCTGATCTTGTAGCCAGGCAGGTATGACCCTAGCCCTGAGTAGCATCCTGCCATTGCCCAGAATGATACTGCAGTACAAGGACAAAATAATTGACTTCAACAATTGGCTAAGCTTCTGGTGTCATTCTAAAGGGATCCAGTATCTGTCTGCCTGGGACAACATGGTCGACAGATCACGATGGTTTGCCAGAGATGGCCTGTACCTGTCGCCCCTGGGATTCTGGATACTGTCTAAGGATCTTGCCGCCCCTATAGTGCCTTTTTAGGCAAGGTTCAAATGACAAATTCACCACTGTAACAGGAACAGGCAAACAAAAACTGAGGGCAATGCTACTCAATGCTAGAAGTCTAAATCTCAAAATGCAGTCACTCGAGGCACTCCTTAAAATGGAGAACATCGATGTCTGTGCAGTGACGGAGACCTGGTTCAAAGCTCTAGAGACCACCCCTGCATTACCAGGCTATAACTCATTCCACACTTTTCGGCCATCTAACCTGGACCAGAACACCAAATGCGGAAGTGTGTCCATATTCATTAAGAATATCCACACCTCCAGGCTAGTTGTGCAGCATAATGCATCCAAGGTTATCCAAGTGCAACTAACTCTCGGCAAAAATGCAATCCAAATTGTAGCTTGCTACAGATCCCCCACTATGCCCCATGATTCCCACTCCTCTTTTATTGATATACTGGAAAATATTAGGGTTCAACCAAACACCCTAATAATGGGTGATTTCAACTACCCCACCATTAATTGGAAAAACTACTCATGTACCAAATCCTTCACTCAACGCTTTCTGGAATTCCTAAATTTCAATGCCCTGGATCAACTTATCCACACTCCCACCTGGGTCAACAATATCCTAGATCTAGTCATTACCAACATGAGTGACTAGTGTTCCACACCTGAAGTCAATTCCTCGTTGGTCAGATCTGACCATAAGCTAATCACCCTAGATATCCGCATCCCGGACCCACCCACCATTAAGGAAACCATTGTAAAAAATTTCAACAAAGCCAACTTCATGCTTCTTAAGACAGAAGTGGTGAACTTCATGACACTCATGCAGATGGACAATACAGTTACGACTGCTGAATCCTACACAAATGCACTCTATAAGCACTTACACAAGTGCATGGATCATGCTATCCCAAACAGAACCAAGATGCTATCCTCCAAAAAAAAGAAGCCAATCTGGTGGTCCCCTGCCATAAACAAACTCTACAACAGAAGAAAGAAACTGTTGCAAAAGAGAGTAAAATCCCATGAGTTGAGGAGCTCCCTGGTAAGCCTCCTTAAAAAGCTGAGATTCCTTATAAGATCCTCCAAAGCTAGCTACGAAAACAAAATTGCCACTGATTTTAAGGGCAACCACAAAGCATTCTATAGCTATGTCAAGAATCTCAATGGCAACACCCAGATCTGCTCTGAGTTACAGCACAATGGCATGAAAATTACAGAACCAACTGATATTGCCAACATTCTGACAGATAGGTTCAGTGCTAACTTTAATCCCCTCTTACCCCCTAAAGGACCCATATCTATACAGGAAGAATGCAGAGTCCCTGTAATCACATCTATACAGGTAAAAGCTGCACTCTCTAAAACCAAAAACACAGCATCCATGGGACCGGACAACATCCCAGGCTGCAGTTTACACAAACTTCAAAACGAACTGGCTCCCAACCTAAGCACCATGTTCAATCATAGCCTCACATCAGGCTTTGTGCCCACTGAATGGTGCACAGCAATAGTTATCCCACTCCACAAAGGGGGAGCCAGCACTGATCCTGGGAACTATCATACTATTAGCCTGACAAGCCTGGTCTGCAAGGCCATGGAACATATCATCATGGAACTCATAAACAATGACATTGGTAACCTCCAGACTCTGGACCCCACCCAGTTTGGGTTTGTGAAAGGCAGATCATGCCTTCTGAACCTGATCATCTTCTTTGAGGCAGTCACCAAAGCCGTAGATGAGGGTAAGGTGGTTCACACAGCCTATCTTGACCTCGCCAAGGCTTTCGACACCATCCCCCATTCTGGAATTACAGCTAAACTCACGAAACTAGGTAAAAATCCATACATCACAAGATGGGTTGCCAACTGGCTCACTGACAGAACCCACACTGTAAAAGTTGCAGACTCCAAATCGGACTTCAAACCATTGACAAGTGGAGTACCACAGGGTCCAGTCCTGGGACCTCTCCTGTTTGGTATCTACTTCTCTGAAGTACAGGCTAACACAAAAGGCCTCTGACTAATGAAGTTCGCAGATGACTGCAAACTAGGAGCCATAGTCGAGTCCCCAAATGATGTGGACATCCTACAAAAGGGCCTCACTGAGACAGATAGTAGATAACCACAGAAGAAAAACCAGTTCCAAAAGATGTCTCAGCCAGTAGATCCAAAAGCAAAGAAATTTATTTTTGCAGTAACAAACCTGACTTCTTTCTAGCACCTTGGCAAATGCCTTTAACAGAGTACAACCATACCAATTTTTCACTTCGTTTATATATTAAAACAAGGTCAGTAAAACAATTAAGAACAATTCATTACAAGAGCCATTTCCAATTAAGCTCTCTGTTTAACCCATTAGGATGCATGGTTTCAAATTTTAAAATAAAAAGTGCTTTTTTCCATTGTAATTTACTTTTTAAACACATGCCTCTTTCACAGTGCACTTTTTCCAAAATAGTACCCTCTAATTTATTCCCATTACTATTGTGATACTTTTTAAAATGTAATCCTAATGGGCTTTCCACCTTTTCATTTCTAATATTTTTTAAATGTTCTAAAAACCTAACATGAAAACTCCGTTTAGATTCCCCTATATAAAATAGATTACATTCACATTTAAGTACATAAATAATTCCTTCTGTCAAACAGCAAAAACTGTCATTCAAATCAAACTTTTGCTCGTTTATTTTATTAAAGGAACACACTGTATGACTGCATATACTACAATGCCCACAAGCTCTAAAACCTAAATTTGATATGTGTTTAGTAAACCTTATTGCAGGAAAATTAAACTGAGCATGCACCAACATATCTTTAATACTTTCCCCCATTTATATGACACCATAGGTCTTTGAGGTAATAATTCACCCAAAAGGGGATCCTGTATTAAATAGTTCCAATGGGTCATGATTATTTTAACAAACTTTTCCATATAAACACCATAAGTGGTTACAAAAAATATTTTATCCACTGGTTTATTATTTTTGTTCCTATCTGATCTACCTTTATACTCCACTAATCTTTTATCTTGACTTTCTAACATAAGGCTATTTTTAGCTTGCTCTACGCATTCTGCACTATAACCTCTATTCATAAATTTATTACATATTTCTTCAATTTCTCCCTCTTTTTTCTTTATATCACTAGTTAATCTTGAAATACGCAACAATTCATTATAAGGAAGAGCAGATATTAGATGTGAAGGATGACAACTAGTCCCATATATAAAGTTATTTACTCCCTCAAATTTATGATGAACAGAAGTCACAACTTTATTTCCTTCTGTCTCTAAATTCACATCTAAGAATCCACACTGTACACCATCAAAACTGATTCCAAAATTATTATCTAGGTCATGAATAAAACTTTTTACACTAGACCTTCCACCTTCACATAGAAAGATTAAATCATCTATGTAACGGTAGTATTCTACTACATGACTTCTAAAAACATTCATCCTATAGAGGAATTGTACCTCAAAATGTCCCATAAATAGATTTGCGTACATTGGAGCAAAAACTGCTCCCATTGCTGTTCCCTTAATTTGTTGGTACAAAGTACCATTAAACTCAAAGAAGTTATTTTTGAGACAAAACTGTACTAAATCCATTACATAATAAGTTAATGGAGTATCTCCCAAATTAAACCTAAGAGCCTCAATACCTAATTCATGTGAGATGTTAGTATATAAATTTTTAACATCTATCACTATCCAGTACCTATTTTCATTCCATTTAATTTTACTCACCTTATCCAAAAAAATCAAAAGTGTCTTTGATATAAGAAGACAACTTTACAACTTTTGATAACAGTTGTTCATGTAACACACTACCAATGTTATGAAGGAAATAATTACATGCAGAAACTATAGGGCGGCCTGGGAGGTTACATTTATTTTTATGTAACTTGGGGAGACAGTAAAATTTAGCCATTGAACATTTATCTGTGGAAAATTTCTTCTCTATATCTTTCTTAGTAAAATATCTTAACCTGTGTCCCCTGTGTATTAATTCATTATAAGCTGACAATGCTCCTTCATATTCCTTCCATAGTGCAACTCTGTACACTTCATCATTGTTAAGATTATCCATACACATTTTATAATACTGTTCAACAGTCATGACAACTAATTTGTTACCTTTATCTGAAGGTTTAAAAATAATATAATTTCTATTTCTCATAACTTTCAGCGCCTCCCATTCCTTTTTTATTAAATTATATGTAATATTATTCTTTTGCTTAGAAGTCTCTTGTATAGAATAATTTACTATGTTAGAAAAGTATTTAACTGTTTCATTAGTAAAAGGAGGTATGTAATTGCTTCTTCTGCTAATTTTATCAGTCGGCCATGGACAATAAGCATTCTCAACCTCATCATTTTCAAAAGAGGAATCGCATGAAAAAAATTCAATGGATGCTGTTGCATTCAAAGAATCATTCACTTCAGAAAAACTTATTGTTTCTTTATTATTGTCACACTTAGAAAAGAAACATAATAAATGTAACTTTCTAACTAATTTAAAAACATCAACTTTAAAAGAATACACTCTAGGTATAACAGTTGGAACAAACTTAATACCACAATTTAGTACTGTTAATTCAATGTCAGGAAAAATGGTAACCAGTTAAATTAAACATGTAGTCCTCATCAGTACAACTATTAGTATTTACAGTCTTTAAAAAGTTAGAACCATTGCTTTCTTTTCCCCTGTTGATTCTGCTGTTGTTGTCTCCCCCACATCGTATCCGTTTGTCCCCTCTTCCGACCTCTTCCACTTGTATTGGATCTATTATATAAATGTTCTTGCATATAGTCACTCTTTTGGGCTGGGGAAGTGAAGGAAAGTCCACATTTTCATCCAACCATTCTTCTGAAGCTTCAATTGCCTCAGACGAAGCAAACAACACACCATGTTTCTTTCTCTCTACTTTCTTACCAAAAGACCCACCTTCAGCACTGCAGTGATTTTTATTGGATGTTAGCTTAAACGCCATCTCATTCGCATAATCTCGAAGATCTCTCTGTAATTTGCGGATTTTCCTGTCAATCAGAGTCTCCGTTTTAGCCAACACTTTCTCATTAATATCTTTTAACACAGTCTCAAATCTTGGAACCGTAAGTGAGTTGCAAAGATTTGAACACAACATGGAAATCTCATTTTTAATTTGTTTTTGTTTTAATAAATCTCTTTCCCCTAAAATAGCCACCCACTCCATTGTACAGCGATGTGCTGCCATAGCCCACCTTTTGGCAAACTTAATGTCTTCCACATTTTTTCATCAAAGGGTGTAGATGGATTTTTATACGCTCTTAGTCCCTTTGGAGTAATGTTTAACTCTAAATATCTTTGCAAACTAATAATGTTATAGTGCGTGGCATTTTCTTTAAATAATACACTTTCTAATTTGTTAACTATACCTTGCAACTCAGCTGACATAGTCATTGTGTAATTCTTTACTTATAGACCCTCCTTTTAACTTCCTAGTTGTTGGCTTAAATTCTTATCTACATGCTTCCTGGCATTTCCTAGAACACATTAGGGAATTTTATGACAATTTTACATATGGAAAAAAAATGTGGTTATGTTCCCTGCTGATATTGTTTCTCTGTTTACTAGCATACCATGGGACATAGGAGTCAAATATATCAGACTATTTGTCTTCTAAATATTTCTTTTTCCACTGATAAAGTGAATCTTATTTGTTCCCTCTTAGAAATACTACATGAAAACAATTATTTTTTGTTTCATGGTACATATTATCAGCAGGTAAATGGTACTGCTGTGGGTTCTGCAACTGTACCTGCCTTTGCTAATTTAGTTTTTGGCTAGTGGGAGAACAAAATACTCCTTACTACGGCTAGTTACAAAAAATGTGTTTTTAAGCATTATGTGGGTGATTTATTTTTTATTATAGAAGGAGACAACATAGACTGTAAAACAATCTTGTATGAAATGAATAATACTGTAAGATTTTTAAAATTCACTCCCTCTACTGTGGGGTTGGTGCTTCATTTCTTGGATATTCTGTTAAAATGGGATGTTATGGGAAGCAGTATATTTAGAAAAATATGTTTTCCAACTGTTACCTGCACCAGAACAGCAAACATTCTAAGTTTATTAAGAACAATATGCCCCATGGACAGTTTATTCGAGCTTCCAGACTCACAACTGATGAAGATACATTTGACAAAGACATTTATTATTTCCCTGTTGCTGGCTAAAGGTTATACTGATTCTGTATTAGCTGCTAGTGCAGCTGAGGTTAAAAGCAAGAGACCTTCTTTTTTTGCTCCCATTTTACATCAACCTCTTGTTGGCTAGAAAAACTTGTCCACTACTAATAGAAACAGAAATGTGAATAACAGTTTAGCTTGTGGCTTGGATATGTTTGTAGGCAATTTTACTGTCAGAAAGATAATCCAGGACAACTGGCAAATTATAAATGGGAATGTAGACTTTTGTAAATCTGTAGGGGAAAAACCTTTATTTCTTTACTAAACGAATTTTAGTTTAAATACATTACAGAAAGATAGTACTCTGGTTAAACCTACCTTTAGTGATAGGCCAACAGACACCTCCAAGTGTGGATTCTGCAGTGCCTGTAGATATATACTTGAGGGTAGTTATATTATGTTACTACATGGTAACATTGTACTGACAGCCAGTGGGAGGTTTACTTGTACTTCTACTGGAATTGTTTATATCAGTGTATGCATGGGATGTGATACTTTTTATACAGGTATGACCTAAATGGCCTTCAATAAAAATATAATAGAGTACAATTATGCTTTAAAACTTTAAAATCCTGATAATGCGCTGTACAAGCACAGTGTTGCATGTACGAATTTTAGCAAATTCCTCTTTTTTGTGTTGGAACATATACCAATAGATAAGAGGTGTGTGGGGGGGAGCCAAAAAAACTTTATAGAGAAAAAAGAAATTGTAGCAGATCAAGTTACAAGCGGAACAAAAACCTATTTTTAATGAGGTGATTAATAAGCGGTATCATCAGATACCATGAAATTACCAGACGGGAAGCGGGAAGCACGGAAGAGGCATTATATAATTATTTATTTAAGAAAGTTTAAAATCATTTCTTTTAAATTTAAATTTTAATAACCATGTACCAACCCTGGGTGTGCGCTGGGTGCTGGATTTCTGGCTGGTTTGTATAGTACTTTCTTAATGACAGAAGGATGAAAGTTAGAAAATGTATATAATGTTATGGTGGGTTCAATTACTTTTTCCTGTATTTTTTCTGTATCTAACAGTTTGTGACTTTAAAAAATTGAATTGTCATGTAATTATTCTATTATGCTATTATATTTTTATATAAAAAGATTTTGTATTTGAATGCAAAGGTTTTTCTAATGCAGTCCTTTAGGCAAAAAGTGGATAAATCAACTTGTGTCAAGCTTAATTGCTCACATTCATTCCTTCCAGTCTGAATACAGCAAGTAGCTTTTTGCTTTTATTTGTGCTTGATTTGTCACTTATTTGGTTTTCATCTTACTTCTAAAGTTCTGAAAAAATATTGAACAGTTGGATTTTCCTCCAAACCCAAAGCAAACTGCACAATTTCTGTATGAATGTAGTTATTGCATTCTCTATCTCTCTCTCTCTCTCTATACATATATATATATATATATATATATGTGTGTGTGTGTGTGTGTGTGTTTGTGACACTCTGGGTCTGTTATCCACATCTGCACAAACATCAGGAATTCTGGTGGAATCCTCAGCCAAACTATCTGGATCTCTGATATTGAACAGGAACTCCTCAGTTTCAGTTAGTGGTGATTCAGTAGCATGGCCACCTGTTCCTGGACAATTGCAGCAGCCGTACACCAGGCAGAGGTTATCATGTCATTTACCCAATGTCCTATCTGGCAGTGGGTTCTCCCATGCCCTCCAACATCATTAAGGTCATTGATCAACTGCTGCCATATCCTGTCTCTGACATAATTGTCACTTCTACCTCTCCCTGACAGCAAAGCTCCATGACAACATAAGGCCTCAATAATGACCCAGTTGTCTGCATCACTATATGGTGACATATGGGGAAAGATGTCTTCTTGTGTGCCATATCCTTGTATGAAATGAAACAGAAAACAGACACACACAAAAATAAATATATAATACAAAGACAGGATGCCTGTGCTTTGAATTCTGTGTGACTGTAACATCCTGCAAGCATACAGTTTCTATGTGCTAACTGCTCACTATCACTACACACCAGTTAGGCCCAACCCCCAACCAAAAAAGAATTATATTTAAAACTCAATTATCAGTATAGATATTATAACACTTCTGTAATGGAGATAACACAGGTTTAAACTTTATAATACATTGCTGCATTAACAATAACGATTATAAATGCAGCATTAGTAACACCAAGCTGTGATAATTGCCATATTCACTGCTGTAGTCTAGTAGAAATACTTAAACATAACATTTTTTTTCTTTTTCTACTAACACAGATAAAAGCATCATAAGTTCCCTGCATGCTTACAATGCAATCATCTGCAATAAATGTGAAAACATGGCATAGAAAATGAATACATTTGATATGTAGCATTTAGTAGTATAATTGTAGAAAAACAGACATATGGCTATGACAAAAGGAAAGGATATTATTAACCTGACAACAGGAGCAAGAATGAGCATTAGTGTTCCCTGTAAATGGTTGCAGTTATCTATGATTACCCTGACTGCAGATACAATCAGCTTTCACAGTCTCCCCTCTTTGATATACACCTACTAAGGGTGGGTCAGGGAGAACAGACTTAACAAAATGTTTGCAAGTACACTGAGGGATTTAGGAAATTAACAGTTCTAACATTCAAATGCTGGCTTTAATGACCACAGTTACTGCCCCTTAGTAAGAAATGGTGTTCATATTAAAGGAAGTACTTCAAGCATTTTTAAAGATAACATATGGCAAGAAATCAGAGATAGAGCTGCTATTATGAAAGCATAGATAATGAAACCTGGACAGAAATAAAGGGATACACCTGCAGTCTTTGCAACCTTTCCTATGCTGTATACAATATCCCAATCATCCAGACAGTCACTGTCACATATGAAAGGACAGCTAGTTTCTATTGCACTTTCAATGTGACTTGATACAATGTCACATTATCATTTCATCTAATTTCTTTATCACCTTGTTAATATATGTCCTTATCTGTGGCAACTCTGGGAAATAGTGTGAAATGATTGCTTTCAATACCTTTGTAGGTAGAAGTCCATAGAAGTCCCTGTTGCAAAATAACACATTTGATTAGACATGTACATGTAAAGTATTTGTGCCACAATAATTATGGTAACTTTTTTGTATCATTTGTGCACTGCTTGGCAGCACAAAAGACATTTGCACGGCTTAAGGAAAAAAGTGGAAAATTTAGTTTAGGCTACCATAAGTAGCACAAACCAGCCTTGTGGCATTGTGTGGCTGTCAACACTCTGTATAGTACCCAGAGAAGAAAATACACCTGACAGCTAACTTTCTCTGTGGCATAAAATATAAGTGCAGTGAGGTTAGAGAAAAAGGATATGTGATGCCTCAAATCCACTTACACGATACTTTTACAGCGGGTTGCATGAATACATATTCAATCACATTTGTGATACTATTGTTTAGTTGTTTAAAAATCAAACGTTGTCATTATTGCTAACAACATGTGATCATCAGTGTGTCAACTTTTATATTATTTGTTATTAATTACAAGTCTGATAATATGTTCCACAATGTACAAGTCTGATGTTGTAAGGAGATTTGAGATGGAGAAATTGTTCACTTGAATGCACTTCTTACTCTGGTCATTGTTACGTATAGCTGTGGACTGCATTTCATTTACTTTCTATATTTTCCTCTATTATATATTCCTCTTCCAATGTATTTTCCATTTGCTCTCCACTTGTCAATGTCCAAACAGGGTTCAGTACCCAAGGAAAAAAGTGAAAAATTTTGTTTAGACTGCCTTAGGTAGCTCAGACACACTTGGCATCATTACCCCCCCCTGCAACAGAGAGGTAAATGCACCTGACAGATGTCAAATACTGGGGCACAAGGTGTAAAGGAGTGAATCAAGAGAAATAAGGCACACAAAGCATTGCTCAAATCCTCTTTAAAGATCACTTTGCCATTTGCCACCACCAGACCACTAAGATCCAGCAACAAAAATCACTTGCAGGTCACTAAAGCCAATAACTCTGCTGGTGAAGCACTATTCTCTTGCACCATAGCCAAATTATGGAACTCCCTACCACTCACAATTACCTCCATACCATCATGCACCCACTTCAAAACTTTACTAAATGCGCACCTAAAAATACGCTGGCTATGCCCTTCCAACTCCCGCTCTAATATCACCCACCCCATCCAACCACTACCTTTCTTTCCACTCCACTAACTACCTTAATTATAGCAAGCTCAGATGCTCATAAGCCTAGTACTTATTATACAGCAGGAACTTCTTATTGTAACATTTGTTAATGTCTGTTATGTACTTCACAGATAAAGATTCTAGTTGTCTACTGATGTACTATATTCTTCATCTGTAAATATGTTGTAAGTAATTGCTATGTTATATTGTTAATCGCTATGTAATCCAATGTAACTACTGTCTGTTTATTTTAACTGTGGAGCTTTTCTCCCAGGGCCTCCACTGAAAATGGACCTACGTCCAGTCGGACACTCCCGGTCAACAAATTTAAATAAATTATTCACAATATTTACTTGTCCATTTTTTTTTTTCATTTTAAGGTGGATTTGCTCTTCACTTGCCAACGCACAAACATTGCTCACTACCTAATAAAAATGTGAGTTTAGGCTGACGTAGGTAACTCAAACATACCTGGTAATGCTACACTTTCTTCAGCATGCTGGACAGTACTGAGAGGAGAAATTCCACCTATCATAAAGTTCTCTATTGCATAAAGTGTAAGGGCAGTGGCTTAAATAAATAATGCAATCTATTAATGGTTCAAATCCAGCTACAGGATGCTTTTTAAAAAGGATGTAAGAAGGCCATTTCCACAACTTTTTGAATAGGACTATAACACTAAAGAAAATTGATAATGTTAAACCTACATCTTGAATAGTGTATCAGTAAGCTTTGCATAATGAAACTGTGCTATTTAGCATATGTGCTTAAAGTTTTACAGATAAACACAACCTAATATGTGTCCAGTTTCCTAGACATGACAATGAATATATTTAATATAAAATGTGCTTGCCTATGTATGATGGACACGATACTTTTGTTATAACCCTGACACATAACATATCCCACCTATGTGTTAAGGACCCTTATGTCTTGTGAAGTATGTATGGGACATAAATTGACCTGTCTTAATCAGCATATTCAAAAGCATTCATCTGAACCATATTCACTTGCAGAAATAATGAATTTTACATATGAATGCATTCCAAGACATAATTACAACTGCATGCACATATATGCATGTCTGAAGTATATCGTCATTCAATCAGAAATTACTATGTCACATTTTCATACTGGAACAGTAATTCTCCTGCAGCAATGTTAGTTACTAAATTAAGTTGCAATTGTTTCATCCTTTATCCCACGGGTTCAGTTCCCAGTGGTTACAATAATAATTTAACATTGGGTAAGCCCTGACATGATAATATGTCAGAATTCAGCATCTTTCACCCTACAAAGTACAACTCTTAAAAGTCATGCAATTAAGCAGTCCATTGTTGAGCACTGGAACATGTGATAATGGGTGGAGCACCAAACATGGCAAACCACAATGCCATATTTCACACCTTTACTGCTTTCTACTGTAAGTAGTGCCAATTTGTCTGCCAAGGGATCCATCTGCTTTCAATTGTGCAAATGCAGTTGGTGAGACTGTAGGTGTTTGCTAAATACCAGTAACTTGCTACTTTTGAAATGGGCACCAACTCAGACATATTTAGTTGGCTGGACTTTTGTTGCAGACATCACTGGCAAGGGAGACAATGGTGCTAAATTTATAGTACAAAGGTGGAGTGTTGAGGAGTCCATGATATTTGTGGCACTTCTCATGAAGCACTACAGCTGTAGGGTGCTGAAGGGGGATTATACTGGGTCTCAGTATAAGGCTGAGGCTTAGAATAGCTTAGCCAAGGCTGTCTGTACTACAGCTGGCATTCCACACAAAGGGAAACAATGTCATCATGACTATAGTAACCTTAAAAAGTGCAAGCAGAACATCCTAAACCACTTGGAGGCTTAATTTAAGACTGGGAACACCCCCCATTTTTGTATGTATACTGTCTCATAACCTGTGTATGATATAATTATCAAGCCAACTCATGCAGTTATTCGTTATGCTCCCATATATATTTCTTTTCTTTTTGGGCTATACAGCTGCAGATGAGAGAGATGCAAATTGTGAAGCACACCAGGAGAGATTAACTTGCCTCAGACAGGTATGGGGTAAGTAAGATTCATGTAAAATTTCAAGCCATAATGTTATTTTCATTCCCTTAAGCACTCAAGCACTGGAATCTCAAGCAGGCATACCTCATCCTTCATCTCAAGCAAGCAAGCCTTCCCCAATAACTCTAGCTGCTTGCATCAGGTGATTAGAATACCAGCTTTACTGTAAGTGGGTTCAGTACCCAGAAGCAGCATTTGTTTTAATTAATAATTATTTATAAGATCTTAACAGTAGTCTCACAGGAAGAATTGGATTATGGCATTTGTAATTATTAATTTAGAATGCATAATTCCAGTCTGTCACAGTGAAATAAAAGCTGCAGTTTCTTATATCAGAGTAGTGAAATTTGTTTATTTAATGACACATAAATACCTTTCCTTTTTATATGGATGTTGCAAAGGTGTGCAGTAATAAATTATCATAATTGTTTATGTATTGCCAAACCAGGTTTGTTTAAAATATACAGAACTTTGACATGCCATGTGTCTGATTATCTCTTTTTTTTGTCTCCCCACACCCTTTCCATTTTTTGTGAGGGTTATAATTGATTAACAATCTGCTGTTTGCATAACTTGCTGCTGAAAACTAATGATCAACACCACAGAGAGGTACACCGACCACTGCAGGTCAGCCCTCTATATCTCAACAGATGACAGAACATACATCCAGCACTTCAAGATCACAACTGGTCAGTGTTGCCACCACAACCCCTTCCCTGGTGCATCAGGTAGCTCTGCCCCGGCTGTTAGTGCAGTGGTAGCCTCCAGGAGCTGTAGTAGTGGAGGTGATGATTTTTTCACCTGGAAGGAGCTGACAGGACTAGTTGAGGACATAATGGACAGGGGCCTCATTGCACGTATTAGCAGAGTTGAAAAGGTCCTTGTCACATTGAAAAGACACCATGCCACATCCAGCACTGACCAGGGGAGCTACTGCAGGAGACTGGGATGACATCTGAGGGTGAAGACTAGATTTGCACTGTTCTCCAGCTGGACGTGGGTGTACCTCAGATGTCCTTTAGCTATTCCCAATCATGGTGTCCCCCAACCTTTTATCTCCATCACCATCCCTGTCTGTCTTGTATGTCCTGTATATCTGCAGATGCTTCCTAACCTACCATACCTACCTGAACCTCTCATTCCTAAGCACCTTTTCCAACATTCCTCTCTCAAAAAAAAGAGCACTTGTCTCACAGAAAAATTACACCCCATACATAGCTCTCCACTTCATCTATGCATCATCTTGACACAATTGATTCAGTCCAACTGGCCACACAGCATTACTCTGTTGTTGTCACCCATCACTAGTCTGTTAACTCAGCAAAGTAATGACATTGTGTCTACAATTGTACATTTATGTTGTGAAGAAGTGTATAGCTATGTTGCTCTCCAATGACCCTCCTGCAAATTCCTGTATTCCTTTTCCTGTGTCCTACCCTCTGCTTGCCAACCAAACTGTCCTAATCACCCATTTTTCACACATTCAATCTGGTTAAAAATAAATTCGCACACAACACGGATGGCCAGAAATGGCCCATGGAAAAGCCTTCACTTTATGCCCTCAGCATTTGTGCACAGTTTGGCATAGCACAGCAATGCTGACAGATAGTAAATGCTGTTTAACTTCTTATCGCAAAAGATGAGGATTTCAGTTTAATCTGTGGTGGTCCTGTTACTGTTGCACAAATGTGCTTAAAGTGAGATGCACTATGGGAATAAAGAGTAAAGCCATACTAAAGGCAGTGCTGTGCTACAGTTAATTTAACAATTCTTAGGCTTCTAGATGAATTAAGTTAAGGTTTCCTATGTCATGGATTGATATAAAATACTCTGTTTGTAACCTGATGTTTTGGGATAGTATCATAGGTTTGATTACAGCTGTATGCCAGTTTATTGCTTCATGACAAAAATTATTCCTAGCATATATTTAATTGCAAATGTCTACATTTCTCTCCAATCCACATAACACCTTTCCTTAACATAACATTGGAATAGTGCAGCAAGATATCATTTTCAAAAACACTGCAGCCCCAACAGGGAGACTTAGTAAGCTAACCTTCTCCTGGTTAGGCATTCATGCTTATTGCACTATCCCATCTTTTATTTGTATCTATAGTAATATAGAACATGGCAGATTAATGAGGATATAATAAGAATGGTTAAAACATCATACAGGTTTTCCTACATGTCCCACAAAACAAATTTTTACTACTCCTCTCTGCATCTGTCCTTACCTCTCTCTGTTCACCCCTCCTTCTTTGATAAGTTGTCAATGTGCTTCAATAGTGTTATATTAATGCTGTGAAGTAGTGATTCTTTTGTGGCATGATGAACTGCTGATGGAAAAGTGTTAGCGCACGTGTAATCATATCATGAAGACTTGAACTTACATTGGTAATTAGCAGTACTCTAAGTTGCTCTGTGCCAACTTCCATGCAAAGGTCTTTACAAGACTGGCTTCACAATAGTTAGCAGGCAGATTAGTGTAGATGACTGCACACTGAGTCCTAAGGGGAGAGAGTGCACTTTTGTCAGGATGATCTCATCAGTGTGTTTCATACATGATGTTTCTGTAAAAATTGGCATAAGGGAGCTGTGAGAACAGTTAAATGTATTATCAGGAGAATTAACTACACCGCCAAGTGTTACACACAGCCTTACAAACATACAACTCTTCTATGTGGGGCATCAAACCTCTCACTTATCTAGGGTATGCAATATAGAAAGCACTTAGTCAGAAGCACCACAGAAGTCTGGCTCACAAGGCAAAAGAGTGCACTTAGAGTACTGCTAATGTGTAGAAAGTAATTCATGGGTTCTATGCCAGCTATTAGTTAAGTGTTACTGAGTATTTTTAGCTTGCCACTTTAGGTGTCCCTGTTGGCTACATACTGTTGTGAGCCACCATTACCATTCTTCTGTGATAATCTACTTTTTCCTGCCTCTGTGTCACCCTGCTGATGTATCCTCTCCCTTCTGTATCATTATTCTTCCACCTCTGCATTTATGCTATGACTGACAATTGGCAACAGGAAAAAATGTCTATATGGAAGTACACAGATTATGGGAATATCTTTGGATTTGATTGCCTTTGTCTGCATTACACTGTCTCACTTCATGCCACTTTGCTAAGCTATGTTTATTCAGTTTAATGTAATTTTAAACAAGATAAAGAGTTTGATGTATGGCTTATGGTGTTCAATAGGGTAATAAAGATGAATACATGAATTCATGTTTGCTGAAAGCTGCTGTCAAATATTAACTATCACAATTATAACTTTCTGCATGTTGTCTTAAGATAATACTCAAGTATAAATGTTTTTCTTAGCATGCCGAAAATGTTCAAATATATACAGGTGCCAACATGTTTCATGATGTTTTGTATGAGTACTGTGGCTGTAAATGTTGCCTAAACCTTTACTTAATACATCATTATCCTACTGCTACACTAATCTGCCTGCTAACTATTGTGAAGCCAGTCTTGTAAAGACCTTTGCATGGAAGTCGGCACAGAGCAACTTAGAGTACTGCTAATTACCAATGTAAGTTCAACTCTTCATGATATGATTACACATGCGCTAACACTTTTCCATCAGCAGTGCAAATCATCTTGGCAGATCTGCACTCAGAGTACAAGAAAAAAATCAAAGAACAATAGTTTTCTGTTGCACAGCATTTGTATGTCTGTATCACTGTTGTCAAAAGATGATCATGATTTCTGAATGATGTTGACTCACAATTCTTTCAGTAAAGTATATGTCTACTATACAGTGTTTACACTTGCAGTGTTGGTTAACCTATTCTCACAGAATCCATCACTGTCATTCTACAGTGTATTGTCCTAGTTATAACGTCCATGCTTGTCGTGCCAAAGCACATAGTGCAAATATGAGACAAGTGTGCAGTCATTCCAGCATGTTTGATAATCCACTGGTGTGCAATAGTCAATGTGTATGTTATTCCATTATGTGGAACACGTCAATGTCTCTCACAGTAAAACAATCTACAGTAAGGACAGTATCTGTATTTCATTATAAAAATGTCATTACATGTGACAATCATAGTGATTTTACACTGTAATGTGCACACATATGCATTCATTGCACAACATGTGAAGCACAGTAACATCTCTTCCAAGGATTGCTTTTTACAAATATCCCAATATCCAATTTCACAGAGGCATTGTCCATCTTCTTCTATGGCATTTGCAACTAGTACATTGCTCTCTCAATTGTGTAACCTTGCTAGGTAGGATCTTTGATAACCAACATGGAAAACTTGTGTGTGAATGTATTTGTATGTGTCAGACTGTGTGTGGTATTTGGTGTTGTAACCACTTCTTCTGAGAATAATGCATTTAACTGTTCTCACAGCTCCCTTTTCCCAATTTCTACAGAAACATCGTGTATGAAACACACTGATGAGGTCACCATGACAAAAGTGCACTCTTTTGCCTTGTGAGTCAGACTTCACCTGTGGTGCTTCTAAGTGCTTTCTATATTGCATACCCTAGATAAGTGAGAGGTTTGATCCCACATAAAATAGCTGTATGTTTGTAAGGCTGTGTGTAACACTTGGAGGTGTATTTAATTCTCCTGATAATACATTTAACTGTTCTCACAGCTCCCTTATCCCAATTTTTACAGAAACATCATGTATGAAACACACTGATGAGATCATCCTGACAAAAGTACACTCTCTCCCCTTAGGACTCAGGTTTCTACTGAGGTATTTGTAACTAATACAATGCTCTCTAGATTGTCTAACATAGGTAGACAGGAGGTTCAATGCTCAACATGAAACATGCGTCTGTGTGTGTGTGTGTGTGTGTGTGTGTGTGTGTGTGCGCGTGAGAGAGATCGAGAGAGGCCCTTGGTGGTGTATCCATTTCTCCAGAAAATAATACATTTACTTGTTCTCACAGATCCTTTATCCCAGTTTTTACAGAAACATCATGTATGAAACAAACTGAGGCCATTCTGACAAAAGTGCACTCTCCCCTTATGAGTCAAACTTCTCCTGTGGTGCTTACAGCTAATACAATTCTATCTAGACTATGTAACCTAGATAAGTAGAAGATTTGAATATCAGCATGGAATGTCTGTGTGTGTGTACCACTTGGTGGTGCATCAACTTCTCCTGAGAATAATACATTTAACTTTTCTCACACATCACTTATCCCAATTTTTACAGATATCATGTATGAAACACACTGATGAGGTCTTACTGACAAAGCTCCATACTCTCCAATTAACTGTTATACTTCTCCTGTGGCACTTGTGACTAACACAGTGCTCTCTAGATTGCATAACGAAATAGGTAGGAGGTTTGATACCCACCATGGAAGACTTGCGTATGTAATGCTTATTGCTGTCTCCATTTCCCTTGAAGAGGGCACAGTTCCCTTATACCAACTTTTACAAAAACATCCTGATTGACAGACACTGATGAGATCATCCAAGTGCACCCTATCTCCTTAATATCCAGACTTCTCCTCTGATGCCTACAACTAGTACAGTCCTTTCTAGATTGCATAACTATCTACACTGGAGTTTCAATATTCACGTTGGAAAACTTGTGCATGAGAGGGTTTGCATTTAGGTGAGAATGTGCTCAACTTGTACTCTGGATAATTGTTTTAACATTATAGATGACTGCACTATCCCCTAAGCCCACATTTCACATCCTCAATTTCTTTGCAACACAAGGGTATAGCTATGCATACTGTTTGTACTCTAATGATTGCAATTTTCTATGCATAATGTAAAGAAAACTTTGTTTTTTGGGGGCAACAGTATGTCAACATATTTGTAAACTGAAAAAATAGCTATGATGTGTTTCAGAGGGAAAGTGATGCAAACATTTGTTCAGTGGAGCAGGGAGAATGTTTGCACTTTTCAAATGGCAGGTGTTTTATGTGTCATCAATAAGAGCACATAATTTCATAATAGTGTCTGTCTAGATCCCTTGTTTAATACACTGATGACATATTTGTTTTGCAAGTGAACTGCACTTTTTGAATGTCAGACTTGTCCTGTTTTGCTTGCATATCTTACACTAGTCCCATTATGATTAAATATATAGGATATTCAAATACAGCAATGCTTAACTGTGGTAAGTGTGAGTGATTGTTTTACACACATTTATAGTGCCGACTTTTACAAGACTTGATTGACTATAAAAAAATAATGTTACCAGATATATCTCCTTGACAATACACTGATTATGTCATCCCTTCATAGAGTCTGTATGTCTCAATTATAATAATTATTCTTCAGTGACACTGGCTTCTGATAATGTGCTGTATTTTTGTCATTGCTTCGATAGTGTGAAATTTATTACTGCCATATACTGTTGGCCACCTCACAACCATGTTTATGTAGCCTTCTAACTATGAGATTGAATTACAACAGCACAGTGTGGCACTAGCAAATCCTAGAATCACCAGGGAAAATAATTTTTTATCCACATAATGATTACATGCTGCTAACATACCTGTGATATGTCACATTTGGAGTGTGCATTCTAATGTGTTGTATGACTTTGATAGTGTGCTTTGT
This sequence comes from Protopterus annectens, assembly GCF_019279795.1. Lineage (NCBI taxonomy): Eukaryota > Metazoa > Chordata > Ceratodontiformes > Protopteridae > Protopterus > Protopterus annectens. Next base: position 292,342,845 of record NC_056750.1, on the reverse strand, counting down.
GCATTGTGTAACCACATATGTAGGATGTTGCAGACCAGCTGTGTCTTTCATCCTCATACTGTGTGTACTATTCTGCAAACATATACTTGATATGTAGCTGTACAGTGTTACTGTGAACTTCGGACACTTTTTAGTATAAACATCCAGCTAATAAACAGTGCTGATGTCATCCATTTAACTGTGTGCTGTCTGGGTTGTACGTCAACATGGTTGTGTGCTTGTAATTCAAGCAATGATGTTGAGCTTGTGATTTTGGGTATGTATCTGAAAGCCATCCATTACTTCTCAAACTACATTGTTATCTGTACATGTCACTAGCACTGCTGACAAGCACATCAGCTTTGTATACATATAGATAATGATACTTCTTACTAAATGCTAGGACAATGTGTTACATAGCAATGCTTTAATTCAGACTAATGATGACATTTGTTTTCACATTCTTTACATAACATATCTAGGGAGTGTTACCCTCTGCCATGAGAAAATGAGACTACATGCTGTCTGCTGTTGCTGTTCTACAGCAATTGCAGGTGCACATATCCCTTGCAGTAATAACATGATGTAATGCTTTCACATAACTACTGCACTGACATTTCTACCATGGTGCATTCATACTGTCTAATATCATGTACTGTCTGCTGTCACATGCTCATGTGTTCAACATCCACATTCAGTGCCTGTTACTATTGTTGTGCATTACACTGTAATGCATGAAAATTTGTCCATTTATAGTGTGAGAGGCCTCCATGGTCCCTTTCATCTCAGAAACTGTTTAGCATACATAAATCTGATGTAATAATCTTCCAAAGGTGGATTGTCATACTAGATGCAAGACTTCCACTGTGGTATTTGTGGTCCATTTAGATGTCATTGGTTACATCAATCGTTGTTCAATTCTTTTTAAGGGGTAACATATGACTGTATTGACATTACGTAAACACCAGTGTGTATAGTTATTCATATTCATTTTTATGTTAGACAATAATATATCATTACAGGTTGTGATTGCATGGTAGTAAAATGCTTATTCTTCATAGAGAAGAACTAAAATTACTCATAGATTAGTACTAAGCTAACTACCATTGTGGGCCATTTTAAGCTTAGCCAATTATCCCATGTAAGAATCAAACACTGTACCTTGTGTCTGTAAGGTAAACACCGTAACCATTATACCACCCTACCTGGGCATGCCATGCTGTAAATGCTCCTGTGGCAAGTGCAATGAATACTGTTTTTTGTAGCAAAACTAGAGAGAGAGATTGGTACTCAATTCTACATGATGGAAAGAGCCTGCTCATCAAACAAGCAGGCATATTGTAATGCTTAGTGTTGTGTGGACGGTAATGTGTGTAACTCCTTTCCAGCATTGTGAATAAATCAGATTCTTCGTATTATATTCATACCTCCTGTGTTAACACACACATTTAATTCAGTTATTTGTGACAGCCTCCATTGCTGCCTGATGTGGCACATCCTATCACTACAGGGATCTGGAAAGAGCCTGGTATAATAGGCACGGGTTTGAATCTGGTAACATCCATCTGTCAGATAACAGTGGCTTACACACACTCAGAAGGCAGCTTTTTCAGGCATCATACTACCTAGGTCATCGATATGCTTTATATGGTATGATAGTGCTGTACTGCCTTTGAGGGTGTTCTTCCTTGCAAGACCGATATGCGTATGTCTGTGGCACCCATGACTGTTATGCAGTTTTCTGTTATCATGTGTTTAAAAATGACATGATGCAAATGTTTCTTAGATCATTACTTGCTCATAAAGATTAACTTATTCACAAGATAATTGTGCTCAGTATCACGTCTTCCAGATGTGTTTAATAATGCAGTTGTTTCAATCACACTATATAGCTTAATGGCCGATGTGTGATACCATAAATGTTTCTTACTATATGACATGCTGCAACACTGTAAGAAAATGTGACTGGTCCTCTGTTCATAGGTTCATAGGTTCATACTAGGCTATCTGCCCTAGGGCATTTATAAGCCTAGCCAGAATGTGTTTGGCTTTCACCACCCATTTTAAATTTATTTTGCTATGCCCTTTTTCGAGGTTAGTATACTGTGCCTCTGTCTAACAGTGACACAGAAGTGATACCCAGGGTAAACCTACGATCTCCCATCCACTCATCAAGATTCCTCTTGAAGAGAGTCAATGAGGGACTCTGCCTAACCTGGACTGGGATTTTATTCCAGAGTGAAGGGAGCCTCTGGGTTATGAATCTGTCCCTCCAGCATGTCCTATTTATTTCAGTGCTGAGGTTCAAGTCTCTCGAGCGCGTAGCTCGATGGGATTTGGATTTTCTGAGGTGCAGCATGTCCATTAATTCCGGGTTGGACATGGCTTTATACGTCAGGCACAGATCGCCTCTGAACAGGCAGTATGCCACTTACAACACTTTCTATTGTGTTGCTGCTGTTGAATTGTTTTTGTTACTGTTCTCTGTAATTGCATATGAGCATTCCCAGTATTTCTATGTCAGACATGTTTGCAAAACTGGATTCCTGACATTTCATCCAGTCTCTGTTGTCATTTGTCACTTAGGTATGTTATTTGATAGTAGACTGGCATGTAGCATTTACATAAACATACATTTACTTGTCTATTACATGCTCATAGGTGATAAGCCCCTTTTCTGTTGGTGACACTGTCATTTCTTTCCATAAACATGTCCATTTCTGAGTTACCTGACATTACAGCTGTAAGGACCTTTTGTTCTTGTGTATACATGGTAAGATGGATAATACAGCAATGCTATAATTTTGCATAAATAAATGCCCTGTATATACATCCTTATATCCAATAACTGCATTGTATGCATTCATCCCTTAAAGTATCTTCTGCTCTTGCTAAACATCTGAAGTCAGCATCCAATTAACATGTATATCACATTTGTACTGCCTTAGGGACATAATCCTGTAGAATCACAATCACATTCTTTATTATCATGTCTGTTATTTATATGCATAACTGTGGGATAGTAGTTCACATTAATCATTCTATCGATATTGCAGGTTTAATGTCAGAAATGCTTCTTATACAATTTCATCACATTTGCCTGTGGGATATAAGTACCCTTTAACCATTCCCTCTTCAACATCAATTATTCAGTATAACACAAATTAGTGTAACAATTCCCCTACTTCACTTTCCCTTGCTCTGTATTGTTTCGACGTACTTGCCCTTAATATGTCTAGGCTACAGCATATGCTTGTATCTGAGCATTGCCTATATTTGATCCATTTTGTTTACATTGTGTGCTCATGATTGCAAGTACCTTTCCATGGCCAGGAACATTATTACTGTTATGAAAAGGTGCTTGTAACCATGTACGCATGATAAGTAGCATGCATATTCGGGTCTATATTATAACATCGAAGTGTCAAAACTTCGAATGTTATAACATCGAACCCAAAACCACGAAAGCTGAAAACCTTGAAGACTGAGAACAGAGATTGTTTTCCCTGGGAAAAAAAAATCACTGTTCCAGTACAAAACATGAAACACACAAACACTACAAACTATTTCTAATGTGGGGGGCTTCGCCCGCCACACCCCCCTACTTAAATATACCAACTTCGAGATCACACCACAGTGGAGGAAATAGCGAAGCTGCAGAAACGACTCACCAAATTCTTTCCCTGGGAAAGAATTCAATGTTCTGCGGCTTCGATATTGTCAGTCTTCGAGGTTTCCGGTTCGATGCTATAGCATTCTAAGTTTTGACACTTCGATATTATAATACAGACCCACATATTCCATTAGCGCCGATGCTCATCATGCCAACACATTTACATCGTGCAAGTGTAGGATGGTGCCTACATGATTGTTAATAAATCCAAGGGACCATGTTTGCTCTCCTGTACAAGAAGTGCCCTCTTAGGGTTCTGCTGTGCTTTGACACCAAGATAAAACAGCTCCTAGTGTATATAAAATTTTAATATGGATCCAGCATACCTTTTCCGTTCTGAACCTACCTATTCTGACCACCAAGCCTCCCTCCATACAACTTATTGACCTATTTGTTCCTGCAGGACTTGACAGCCATATGATACATTAGTTTTGCGTGGGGTGAAAGTTAATAATAAGGAGTAATGCCATCATTAGCAGTGGACATTAGAGATTTTTATAGTTTTTAATTGCTGAACTCTCTGCTGTGGTTATGATTACTGCTTCATACATGCACTGTAGAATGCATGTGTACTTCCATGCATTTCATTCACAGCCTGTAGTGCTATGTTCTGCTAAAGCAAGTATCAGTCTCAGTGTCATCCTAATGGAAGAACTGTGCATCCTCTCCCCAAGGTGGATGAGCCACTGTTAACTATTCAACTTCAGGCTCCCATACCCCACTCTGACAACATATTCCTAATACACTCCCAATAAAAATAAGGACTGAGATAGTTCAGTAACTATCCTGAACACCTGGATCCAAAGTAGCATTCTTGAGAATTGTGTTTGTAAAAGGTTCCATCAAGCTAGGTAGACAAATACACCAGTCATCAGAGAGCAATTTGTTCTTCAGAAGATGAAAAAGAATAAAACATCCACATCAAGCATTAGCAACACCATTACTCTCAGTGTAAATGGCCAAGTGCCTGGGGGAGCACTATTCACAATCATAGTTACGAATACCATAAACCTATTCATGGCAAATGGCAACTGCAGATAATAAAGAATGCATGTGCTATCATCAGATATGTTAGACATGACTACACGTGAATTGTTGTCAGTGTCTTTCTACCAGCAAAATAGCAGACTCAAATGATGCCATCAGGTTGTTGTACTGACAATGGCAAGTGATGTGTCCATTGTAGTAAAATATGAATAGCAGGGAAAGGAAGACTGTGCTGTGCAATGAAAAACACAAAAAACAGTCCAAATTTCTTACAGCAGGACTACTTTATATCTCGTTGATCCCCAGAATAATTCTGATTCTGCAAATGACATTGGTAAATAGCTCAGAGTAAACATAGACCCAACTTTGTCATTTTACAGCCAGTATGAGTTCACAATTAGCAAAGTATTCTCTCCA
>NC_056750.1:292325289-292332789 GCF_019279795.1 Protopterus annectens | reverse complement strand
ATTAAAGCATTTTGTTGGGGGCAAACATGATGTGGCATCCCCTATACCCATAATACTTCTATAGTAATTGTGGGATTGATGCACCTCAGAATAGGAGTAATACTCTGAGGTGTCATCCTTTGACTTAGTATATAGTCCCTATATTTTCAGGTTTAGACTTGCTTTTCTAAGGATTGCAATCATGGTCCTCAGAATTTCAACTGAATCCGATTATATGCTTGTCAGACATGTTTCTGCTGCTGCTGCAGGCTGACATACCTGTAAACCGCATGACTTCCATTACATGTATCCATCTCAGTTACATGCATGTCAGACATGTACCAGAGATGCTGTAGGCCGAGAAGCTGTAGTCCATACGGCAGCTGCTGCAAACTGATATAGCTGCAGTCTGCATGTCTTCTATTGCACACATCCTTTGTGTCAGTTAAATGCATGTCAGAGAGGCACCAGCAGCTGTGACAGGCAGATGTAGATGTAGTCTTTATGCCTTCTGTTGCATGGATCCTTCATATCCATCAGCTGCATGGTGAGATCAATTTGGTAAAAGTCTCACATGATAAGTTACATAAGTCGCATCTGCTATAACCTGTCAACATACAATCCATACCTGTGTGTCAGAAACAATCACAATCACTTAATGTCTTGCTGGGTATTTGTTTTACTTTAGCAAATAAAACAGCAGTTACTTATTCAGTAGTGTTCTCGAACAGGCATGAAGCTTGCCTGACAAAAAACTGAAAATAGTCTAAACAACAGTCAGTAGACCATAGATAATTCATAGCATTCAACCCCCATCTGCAAAATGTGGAACACTGTCTCTCACAATATGGAACAAATGGCCAAACTGTGGGATACCTATCAATGACTTCAACTAGGAAGCTCACAACAGGGTTATTAACTGATTGTTCATACTTAAAAGATTTTTTGGTATTTACATATTATCGCAACCACATTTTCAAGGTTGCAAAATATGCATAGCTCCACAGATATGACTGCATGACCCACTGCAAACTGTCATTCTTACTCCTTGCCACTTATCTAAACATTTACATGACATTTACGAAGAGGAACAATTTCAGAAATCCTCTTCCTTTTTTGCGTGCATTACACACGCACACTTCAGGAATCATGTCTGCTTTCCAACTGTCACTTGCATTACTTTCACTTTGTACTTTGCAATTGTCAGACAAGCAAAACACAGACACGGAGAAATTGCTGTAGGTGCTGTACTTGTAACTATTGCTTTAACTGATGTTCAGCCGAAGCACTAGATTCTTACTGATTTCACATGAGAAGGGTGCATGATGTTGACAGCTGATTTCGTGCTCGGCTTTAACTGAGAAAGTTGGTAGCACTGATATCTCTTGCTTTATGAAGGGGGTATGTTCTCATAAAGAGACATTGTGGTACACTGTTTGATGATATTCATGATGTAATGATGTGGATTACTCATTCCGTGGTACACAAACAAATGAATCACAATAGTGTGACAACATGTTCTGCCACGACAAAGAAATGTGTAGCAGGCGGACTTGAAATAACAGAAACTCTGTGAGTGAAGTGCACACACAAACATGAGCAATATGTTTTCTACATTTTATTCACTACATAAAAAAATAGGGTTGCGGTACAGCAACAGACATTACATAACATTTATACAGCATTAATGGCTTGATTGCATGATCGTGAAGCAAACGGTCTGGCTGTTAAAAATGTGGTTGCAATAATACGCAAGTACCGATTTTTTTAATGAATTAATAAGATTCAATATTATTCAGTATTATCCAGCATGGATAATAAATAAATAAATAAATGAATAAAGACATGCATACATACATACATACATGTTAAAAAAAAATTCTTAACAATGAAAGTTTTTCCAAGCCCTTTCAATGTGGAGGAGTGGAAGAGTGTTGAACATACAACTTTTATTTCTCAGAATGAAGAACAGTGCTCATAATAAGGTGATAAAAACCAAGTGAAAGCACTCCAATGCCACAAATAAGTCCAAAAAAAGAGTGCAGCGAGCCAAACAGGAAACCCAATAGTTTATATTTCACTCGATTTATTAGCAAAAAAGACCAATAGACATTAACGCTTTTAAAATACAGCAAATACGTGTTTTCATCCTCAATATTCGGACTTCATCAGATACATAAGAATTAATACCATTTATCCCTTATATATCCAAATTAAAAACAATTAACCAATAGAATGTTAACTAAGCATTTATATTTCAGGACAAAGAGCTGACTCAAAATGAAAAAATAGTTAGTATAGGTCTTATGGAGATAATACTTAAATATAATTTCCTGATTTTCAATGGTGAATTCTTTCAGCAAACACAAGGTGTGTCTATGGGTGCAGCATGCGCTCCCACGTATGCAAACATTGTGTTATCCAAATGGGAGGAGAAATTTATTTTAAATTCTAAATTTCAGAAATTCTGGATTTTATACCGCAGATTTTTGGATGACATAGTTATTTTCTGGACTGGTGGACAGGAGAAATTCATGGAATTTATGGATTATTTAAATAACACCACTAGCTTCTTGAGATTTACTTATAACATCACCCATGATTGTCTGCAATATCTAGATGTGGAGATATATAAGATAAATCAAAAATTTGAAACTAAAGTCTTTCGAAAAAGTACTTTTTATAATTCCTTCCTACACTATGATAGCGCCCACCCTTTACATTGTAAAAGAAACATAGTAAAGGGACAATTTGTTAGGGGATCTCAAATGACTAGCTTGGATATAGATTTTGTGAAAGAATGTGATTTATTAGAGAAAATGTTTACAGACAGAGGTTATCCTAAAATGTTTGTCAATAAAATAAGGAACGAGGTGGAAAAAGGTAGATTAGACAGATTTAAGCCTATTAAAGGCATGGGGTATAATAAGAATATCCAAGAGGGAGGAAATAAAGACGAAAATCCATCTGAGGGGTTTCAAAGAGGTCTAGTGGTGGAATTTAATGCTACTAATTATAAGATGAGGGATATTTTACAGAGGGAATGGGAAAAACTAGTATCACTTACAGATATTGAGGAAATATCTAAAATAACCCCAAAGGTGATATATAAAAAATCTCATAGTATAAGAAAAATCCTGGAAAATAGCAATAATAGAGTTATTAGTGGGTCAAGTATTAATATATTACCAATAGGAAATAGAAGAATAGGGACATACAAATGTGGAAGGTGTAATCAATGCCCCTATATTATAAATGAAGGTGAAATTTACCTTGAGAGTAGAAAGAGATGGATTAGAAGTAAGTGTTTTTATTGTTGTGATACTAAAGGAGTGGTATACCTTGTGATATGTCAAAAATGTCAATCATTTTACGTAGGTAAAACTGAAAGAACATTAAGAAAAAGAATATATGAGCATATCTACGATATTTTAAAAGCAAAAGACACTAATGCACTTTATAAACATTCCAGGGTTTGTGTAGGATATAATTTTTACTTTTTTGTATTAGAACAAATCAGACAGGATCCCAGAGGGGGTCCCTGGGAGGAAATTTTAGAAAGTAAAGAATTATGGTGGCAAGTTACCCTAGATGCAGGGACAAAAACAGGTCTTAATGATTTTTTAACAATCTTGCCACTATTAAAACTAAGAGCCAGCAGAATTTAATGGTAATTATGAATTTCTACAGTAGAGGGAGCTAGTTATTATTAGATTTTATATGTAGTTTTTATTTATCAATATTTATATACTTATATCATATTTATTTAATGTTTTTATGTATTTATTTATTTATAAATGTATGGAAACGTATGAATTATATATATTTATGTTTTAAATAATATAATTGAGTTGACAAGTTTTCTGTAGTAATGAAACATATTCAAATATTGATTCATGAATATTTATGAGCCCAGAGAGAATGTTGGTTTGCCCATTTAAATGCTTAGTTAACATTCTATTGGTTAATTGTTTTTAATTTGGATATATAAGGGATAAATGGTATTAATTCTTATGTATCTGATGAAGTCCGAATATTGAGGACAAAAACGCGTATTTGCTGTATTTTAAAAGCGTTAATGTCTATTGGTCTTTTTTGCTAATAAATCGAGTGGAATATAAACTATTGGGTTTCCTGTTTGGCTGGCTGCACTCTTTTTTTGGACTTATTTGTGCTCATAATAAGGTACCATTGAGAGGTATGGGATGATGTAACAATATTCATAGATATATATCTTAGTTATGGCAGCAGCTAACAGTTACAGCACACTGCCGTATCATGTACTTGGACTATGACTTACTGATAACTATGTGTGGAGCTTTTTGTGTGTCCATACCCAGACCACATGGCATACCCACGACCAGAAATGTTCCTTATGTGCTGTATGGACCCCCAAGGTAGGGCTGTATATGACCAGTGGCATAAGTGTACTGCAGCATAGCATTAGCAATGGACACAATGCAGGAGTCTGTGCCTGGGCACAGTAGCATGATGGAATATTAATTATCAGCTATGGACACAGGGTTTTACATGAGCAAACAAGCTGTTCATTCCAATAATAACACTGACCATGCATCTGTTTACATGAACAACTGATAGTGGCAATCCACAGCTAAGTAGCAAATTTATCATTATATGCCATGGCATTTAGAAAGAAAATCATTTGTAACATAGTCACAGTCATAAGCAATAACACAGGGCAAGCTCACAATGTTTACTGCGAATAGAAATATCACAAAATATACACTAAGTTGTGGCTAATGCTCAATTTCTGGATCATTCTATAACTTTGATACTTCCTTCCATCCATCCATTTTCTACTATTTGTCCTACTTGATGTTGTGGTGGGAGCAAGTGGAGTGGGGAGTCTAAACATCCTCATCTCCAGTGAGTCTCCTAATCATACTGTGGGATAATCAGGCATTCTCAGGTAAGCTGAAACATAGAATAACTCATCAGTCCACTATGTCCTGGATGTGTACCTCCTCTCAATGGGCCATACCTGGTACAGCTACTTTGGGAGGGGGCTTAAGTTATCTTCTCAAAGTGCCAAGATCACCTGAGTTGACTCCTCTCAACAAGGAAAAACATTTGCGCTTCTCAGAAATCCTACTACACTGAGAAGCTATTCACTCTGTGACAGAGCACAAACGCAGCTACCTGTAAAGGGATTCCATTTCATCTACTTGTGTCTAGCTTTTGGTCACAGGCTAAAGCATTTGATTATAATACAGAATAAAACAGATTGTTAAATGAGACCTTCATCCAGTGACTCAGCTTTCACCAGTACAGTCCAATACAACACCAGCAGAATGGTCACTATTGTTTCCATTCAGTGCACAGTCTCCTGATCTCCACTAAGCTAGGTCATGCCCAAGATGGCAAGAGAGTTAAATTCCTCCAAAACAGCTAGGTATTACCACCACATATGTAGACAGCAATACGGTCATTTCTAGGAGCAGAACCTTGACCTCTGATTCTGGAAGTTTTGACTTTTATCCCATCCAGTTCATATTCAGCCTTGAGCTGCTCCACTAGAAAATACAGAGCACAGACAACTGAGAATAACTGGATAAAACCATCTGTAAAACAACAAAGCTGCAATTTTCATGTCCCCCAAACTGGGTATTCACTAGACATTGGCAGCATCTTGATATCCTGTCTATGAATGTCACAAGCAGGAGAGGACAGGACCCATCCTTGCTGGAGTCTTACATCCATCATAAATCTATTCAACTTAATGCAAAGAACATGGACACAATCCTAAGGATCAACAAGCAGCACATGGTGGCGGCCCTTGACCCTAAGGTGTTGAAGTTTCTTCCATAAAGCAAGACAAGACAGGTCCAAAAAAATCTGTAGACAGTTGTGGCAAACTCCCATGACCTTTCCAATAACTGCAAAGGTTCAAAGCGCTATTTCCCTCTTCATGGTCAGAGCAGAACATGCACTGTTCCATCTCAATAAGAGACTTTACTAGTGGTTGAAGTCTTCTGTTCAGCACACTTGTATAGGCTTTCTCAGGGAGACAGAGAAGTATAGTCCATCTGTAATTTGACAACACTTTCCTGGCTCACTTTTTGAAAGTGGGGACTGTGACGATGTGAAGTAATGCCAGCTATGCCAGTGAGAGTAGGGCAGTGCATGTGTAACATATGCCAGCATAGCTAGCTGGTGATTGTAAAGGATTATACGTCATTTGTATATCAAACTGATTTGTATACGTGCTTGTGGTGAAAATGTATTTGTAAAGCTGCTTGTGTTAAAAATGTACCAACAGAGGGTCCTGCTGTACAGAAAAGAAATAAACCAGTATGTCAGACTATACTGTAACTGTTTGAATGAATATATTATAACAGAGGATACTGGAAGAGAAGAGGTTAATCTAAGAGTTTAATCTAAGTCCAGCTAACTTTGAAAAATACTCTGAAATTAAATTACCTGGTTTAGACCATAAAGATTGTATATCTTACAGTTATGATTGCAGCCAAAAACATAATGTCTGTGAAAACCACAACTAGGAATCCTACTGTATTGTCCTTAGTGGTGAACTAACTGCTACCTTGGAAGGGTGGAAGCTTTTGAAATGGTTTTATAGCTTTCAGATGCTATAACACATTTTCGCAAAGCTCTGTGTGTGTATTATGACACATATATGCTAGTCCAGTTTCTGGTAAAGGGGGTAGTGTGGGAATCGGAGTCAGATAACAGATGCATGTGATGTCATTCTGTAACCCAGCACTGAAATGATGTTTTAATACTAGATGAGACAGAAATCTCAGGACAGTCTGTTTTTCAAACCTGACAAGGAGGGCCACTCACCCACGTCATCTTGCCTTGCTCTAGTAAGTGATCTAGGGAACAGTAATTCTTTAATTAGACAGTAAAATAGTGAGATTAGTTAAGTATTGCTTTTCTGTATCGGTGTGAATCTATCCATCTGTGTTATTTTTAATATTTCTGTGAGTGAAACTCTGGTGTTTATTGTACATAGATAGTTAGCATTCTCATGTTCTTTTATTATTTATTATTACATATATTTAAACATTTTATTGTGGCTGATCTTTTAGAGAATATTTTAAGCTTTGAGAGTACTTATATTTATTGGTGACACTGTGGCCAGCCCTGAAAGCCTTGCTGTATTGGTCAAACACAACCATTTGTATTAGTATTAATTTTACTCAGTATAATTGGGTACCCTTGTAAGAACCTTAGAGTAGCTGACTTTGGAGTGTTTTGGAGGCAGCATCTACCTTATAGCCTGGTTAGAGGGGACATAACTGGTAAATCTGTGCCAGCCTTTCTCGTGTGTGTGTGTGTGTGTGTGTGTGTGTGTGTGTGTGTGTGTGTGTGTGTGTGTGTGTGTGTGTGTGTGTGAAAATCAAATCTCAAAGAGTGTGTGTGTCAGCAACTTGCAGCAGGTACACACAGCACTTGTTTCACAGAGAGGGTGGTGGAGGACTTGGCTTGGAATACTCGACTGAGGATTCAACTCTATAGCTGTGGTCAGTCTGGAGTCTT